>NW_010130811.1:0-230 GCF_000699245.1 Pterocles gutturalis | reverse complement strand
GGGGGGAGCAGGAAGGAAAAACTTTGGGGTGATCCAGGAGGCTCCCTTGGTGCCTTCCCCCGGTCTCCCATGCTGTGGGTGCAGCTCTGCACCAGTTCATGTCCCAGGGCTGCCCTGGCCCCAGCGGGGGCTGCACCTGTAGGAGACGCCCCCAGACAAAACGGGGTGCTCATCCACTGGGAAATGGGGTGCTTCTCTACCAGGATGCTCCGGGTGCTGTCAGTCCCCTC
>NW_010130810.1:55711-72728 GCF_000699245.1 Pterocles gutturalis | reverse complement strand
CCAAACCATCCTGTGATTCTATGAAATACAGGAATAAAAAACTGATTTATGACCTATACATTTATCTGAATAAATAAACAATATGAGTGTCTATGTATCACATATATCACCATATACATCATGCCTATGAACGATCTCCTGCTGGCGGAGTAGGTCAGACCAGGATTTCCTCTCTGATGTAAATATGGGAAATCAGCTTTGAGGTCCAGCTGGAATTAATAAATGAGTATTTTGAAGATTTTGTGTAAAACACATTTGGAATGATTTGGGAAAGCTCTTCTTAGAAAACTAGGAAATGTCACTTACCAATATTTTTTTTCCTGGTTGTATTTCACTTTTGAAGCTCCACGTTCAGCGTGTGCCATCTGTAGTGCTGGGTGGGGTGACCCATTACCGTGTAACGTATTGTCATGGCAAAACACTATTTCAAAATTAAATGAAATAAAATTAAATGAAATGAGATTAAATAAATAAAATTAAATAAAGTGGAATGAAGTAAATAAAATAAAATAAGGGCAGTTGTAACTTAATAAAGATTGAATCATTGTCTTTGGAAAGGCAAAGGGCTTCTCACTGGTGATCCAAGGAAGCAGCCTGGCCTTGGTACCCCTCGTTGCAGCTAAAGATAAGGAGAAATGTTGCTTTATCGGGTTCCTGCTCCACGTGGAGGCATCAGGAGTCTGTGGCATCCCCAGAGCCACCGTAGCAATGATCAGATCCCTGCTCCTGGCTGCTCAGGAGGGATGGAGGAGCCCCTCCTGCTGTGGCTGTGCCATGGGGACCAGCACTCAGCTGCCCCATCCCTGCATCCCCTTCACTACACATCCCATCTCCCAGTCTTTATCCTGGGAAGTGTGACTTTGTGTTTGATCTACAAACGAGCGTGGAAATGACTCAGTTGATTATATACACACACATGTGCATCCCAGCCCAATCTGTATAAACGAATCTCTTTCTTATTAATTCATGAATCAAATCTAAGCTCTGACGTGGATCTGGCAAACTTGGTGGTTGCAGAGACGTTCCTCTCCTGCTGCCCCTGCCCTGGGGTTTAGTTCAGCTTTTGAAAATTCAAGGGTAGGTGGCCAGAGGGGACAATTTACTGATGCCTTGATGAGCCAGGGCAAAGAGGAGCAGCTCTGTGTCACGGCAAAGGATGGACAAGCCAGGGGATGATGCTATGAGAAGACGTGAACATCTCGCTGTAGAGGGAAGAGAAACAGGCAGGATACAGCCCTTTGCCTCTCCTGGAGAATCACTAAGGCAAGCAATAGTAACTGAAGAGCAACTTGGAAGCTGGGCACCTTCTCTCCTGCTAAAAGCTTTGCCTATAGTGCTGAAGGAGTGGCTAGGGATAAAAAAAAAAAATATTAAAAATATCTGCTCTGACAAGCGTGAAGCTGGAGAGCAGAGAGGGAAGGGAGGAGACAAGGTGGGTAGGAATCATAAATCAAAATGTTTTGCTGCTTCTAATTAAATCCACCAGCCTGTTTGTAACACAACCACGCCAGATCAATGGGAAGAGATGGGGGCAAGAAGCTGGCACCACCGGTGGCCGCGGTGGCCAACCACTCCCTCCATAAAGCTGAGCCTCACGCAGGAATATGGTGTCTTAACGCTGTTTTTTCAGCCTCAGAAAAACTTTTAACCATCTGTGCCAGGCAAAGGAAGCCGGAGAGGCAGAGCTAGGCAGAGCAGGGAGGGGAACAAGCATCGCAGGATGTGCAGGGAGGGCTGGAAACCTTCTCACCGCTCCGTGTCCTCTCCAGCCGGCCGGCTGCCGTGTGCTCCTGCCAGCCCTGCAGCCACCCGCGCACCGGGAACGGGTCAGGAGAGCAAATCAGCTCAAAGGGAGGACGGAGAAAGGAAAAACAGGAAAGCAGAAATCATGCAACTGCTTCACTGTCCGGGATGCTGCGTGCTGGGTGTCTGTGGTCCCCCCACTCATCTCCAAAAGGATGTAGCAGAGGAGAAAAGGCTCAGAGAAGGGTGATGAAGGTGATCGGAAGGATGGAGCAGTTTTTACAGGAAAAACTGTCATACAGACCAAGACTCTTCAGTCCAGAAAAGAGACAGCTGATGTGATATACAATAAAAACACGAGTGCCCTGCAAGGAAAGATTTTCCTAGCAAGAGCTGGGAGCATGACATGAAAGGTGACAGTTCAAGCCTAGCAAAAGGAAGGCTTTATTTTTTTTTCTTTTTCCCTCTACATGATGCAGTTAAACCGGGTAACTCCTTGTGCTGCCAAGCATTTAGAAAAAAATAATTGACAAATTCAGCCACGGAGGAAAGTTCTGTTTCAATTGACAGAACCACATCTAGCTCAGGAAGGCCCTGCAGGAGCATCCCGGGATGCAGCACTGAGTGCTTGCCTTCTTCTTACACCATCCTGCTGCTGCTCAACCTGATGGACTTTACAGCCCGGTGCAACTGTTATTTTTTTCAATGCCAAGCCTGGTTCATCTCAAGTTTCTCAGCAAATTCCACCCAAAAATGAAGTTAGTATCTGTTGAGCCTGCTGCTTGTGACTGCAGCAAAGGTACCCGAGACACTGAAATCCTGGGCAGCGATGGCTTTGCCCTGCCCTTCCCAACTGAATCACAGAATCACAGAAGGGTTTGGGTGGGAAAGGACCTTCAAGATCACCAAGTGCCACCCCCCTGCCATGGGCAGGGACACCTCCCACCAGCCCAGGTTGCCCAAAGCCTCATCCAGCCTGGCCTTGAACCCCTCCAGGGATGGGGCATCCACAGCTTCTCTGGGCACCCTGGGCCACTGCCTCACCACCCGCACAGGAAAACATTTCTTCCTCACATCTCATCTCCATCTCCCCTCTTGCAGCTCAAAGCCGTTACCCCTCGCCCTATGGCTACACTCTCTGCTCAGGAGTTCCTCCCCATCTTGAAGCCCCAGAGCTGGTCAGGGAGATGCTCTGTGGGCTGAACTGGGATTTGTCCCCATCTCATCTTCTGCTTGCAAACGTCATCACACACTCATGCCACGCTGGGGCCACGTGATGGGAAGAAGGTGGTTGGGGGCATCAGAGCCATCAGCTACGGTGTCCTCAGGAGGGAGCACTGCAGCTGGTCCAGGATCTTCTAAACAACCTACACCTCTTTCCACTTTCATCACCTTTGCTCCCTGCCTTGCACACTGGCTGCTGAACGGATTAGGGGGTCTTTATGGGAGGCTAATGTTTTTCTAACGATTGTATTGATTCCAAGTTGAAATCTGCTGACCTGCTGGAACGAAAGGAGGAGGAGGGAAAAGAGCAAGCTCTGGAGAAACACGCTGAGGTTCAACTGCTCTCCAGTCGCCAGACAAAATAAACACTGTGGAATTTCCACAGGCTGGTCGAAGTGCTGTGTTAGTGCTAAACACTGCTGTGAAGTGGGCAAAGTGAAAGTGACAATTAAGTAATAAATGACTGGTCTTTGGTTTTTTGCCCTTTTTTTTTTTTCAGGGATGCACACAGTGGGAGATGACGTTACAGGACAGTAACGAGCTTCTGAAGTGACGCCCTTAGCACCTGGGGTGGGGAATGTCACTTGAGAACATCATCAGATCCCTAGCGTGGGTTTTGCCTTTCTGAAAGCTATCCAGGATTGACTTCTCCATGCAAATAATGGAAAAAAAAAAAAACAAAACCCACAGTCCCTGTTGGTGATTTGTTCCCATTCCTACCTACCCACGCTGTTCAAAGAGGTGAAACTTGTTTCAAGTTGGAGTTTGACTGACATCACTTTCCAAACACAGGAGCCCACCAGGCGATTTTATCTCCGACAGCAGATATTGCCTTTCTGAGTGTGAGGAACGAATGGTGCCCATTCAAGAAGTGGCTGAGCTTTTAGAAATCAAAGGTTCACCCACTGGGGCTGTTCTGACTCGGGAGACAGGAGCCATGGGAACCATTGTTAGCGTTTCACAGTAGAGTGGGTTGATATTTTTTAATCAACATTTGCATGCTTTAACTTCTCTTTTTATTTTTTTTTTCTGTCTCCTTTCTCCTCGTATTTTCAGAGGACAAAAGGAAAGAAAAAAAAAAAGAGAACTTTTTAATTAAACTTTTGGAGAAAACTACAGTACAAAGCTGCTCTTTATGTTGCAAGAGATAAACCACTGCAAACACTCCGAAGAGCCCTGCCTATCCTATCGTCTTGGGTGAGTTGTGTGAGTGCCATCACACCTCAGAAGTGACTTGGGGTCCACGTTTGGCTCCAGGAGGCCACCAGATGAACTTAGTTGTCACTGCTTGCTTATCAGACTAAGGAACCAAGCCAAGGCGACGTGATTCTGGACACATCTTGGGTACCACTGGCAACCCACAAGCGTGCCACCACCATCACATCCTCATGAGCCATGGAGGTGTGCAACAGACGCTGTGTTTGGGCACGAGAGCTCCTGGACAGACAGATTACATCTGTGTTCAGTAAATCAAGGTCTTAAGCCTGGCACTTTTTCATCTGAACTTCTTTAGGATGGTTCTTCCTACGGTTTTTGCCCACTCTTTTACAAAATTTTGGCAAGCTTCAGGAATTAATTTGGGCAAGGACAGCAGTCCTGACATGTCCGCTCTGTTTTGGAGGGTAAGAGAGGTTAATAAAATGGATGTGGCCAAAAGGCTCTGTTTTATTTATTAAGTATATATGCATCCAGAACTTCCTGATCTGCAATTCAGCGTGGCTGGCTTTCTCCTAGGAAATATCTTCTGACAGTGACTGGTAGAAATTTGGACTGTAAAAGGAACAGGGAATGGGATACAACTCTCAGTTACTAAAACTACTCAAGGTTTTGGGGTCTGATCCACATTTTTCAAAGGAAAATTCAACTTTTCAGAAGAGAAAGTTTAAAACCCCACAGGATTACAGGAATGTCATGATGTTTTTCCCTAGGAGCTGCGATTCAGATACTCCTTATTTCCAGTCTCCCTAGGATAAGGTTTCTGGGCAGACTTACATTTCCAAGATGCACCAGCCTTCTTCCCTGCAGATGTGACATTATTGAGATAAAATCTAGTGTCCTTTGATGAAGAAGACATGGAGACACCCACCATGTACTTCTGCTCCTGGGCCACCCAGACTCTGTTAGGAGCTGCCTCTGTCATCGTGCCTCCAGGACCAACCACCAGGATGGTCATTTTGGAGCTGACTGAAACCCTCATGGGTATAATGCTGGCCTTGACGTGGCTCTTGGTGCAAGCAGATGGAACAAAGACCTTGAGATAGCTCTGAGGATGTCACCTAGCTGCTTGCTGCTGGTCCAGGAGGGCACAGGGCTCCCATAGGTCCTATATCCAGCTGCCATCCCCACGTGGGTGTCTCTGGGTATCTCAAGTGATGCTAGGCACCTGTATTCAGGCAAAATGTTGAAGCTGAAAAGCAGTAAGTAATGAATAATGCAACTAAAATATAAAGTGTCTACTTTGGAGTTAGTTGCCCCAGGTGCTTTCCATAATCAACAGAGAGAAAAGCATTTGTGCTACTTTAGAGCCATGTTGTCCTCCATTCACTGGAAAGGGGGTTGAGGTAACAGCTCAGAAATAAGTGTCTACATTGTGGAGGTTTTCTTCTGGTCGGATGACTCCCACTATTTATATCAGCTTGTTTTTCCCAAAGGTTGATGGCCCTCTGCCCTGTTCATGCTGTTTATCCAAGTATCCCAGTTCCTGTATGTTGTAGCCACCACTGCCTATATATCAAACCCACAGAATCCCAGAATGGTTTGGGTGGGAAGGGACCTTCAAGATCATCTACTTCCAACCCCTGCCATGGGCAGGGACACCTCCCACTAGCCCAGGTTGCCCTGAGTTTTTTATTTTTTTTTAACATCCAGAAAAATTAAGCCTTACTCTTGCCCACAGTGGAAGGGATGGGTCACTACACCAGACGAGAAGGCACCAGCTTGTAATAAGACTTTACTCTGCACCATACATACCTCTCTCTACAGGGTCACTGTGGAGCTCCTACTGGTTCTGCTCTGCTGTCAGGGATGGACTGGCTTCATGTGGACTGAATAACACTACCCCAGAACTGAGATGGAGAGCTACTAAAACCTCAAAGAGGAGATTTCTCAACTTCAGGAGAAAACAAAGGGGGGAAAAAAAAAAGCCCTCTGCTCTAGACTGCCAGTAGACTAATGACAAAGGCTTTCTCAAACCCTCCTCTGTTGTTGGCTCATTAAACACCAGTGAACACAATGAAGTGACAAAACACTTCTTCACTGGTGCTAACGAGGGTCTCATCATGCTTCCATGGACTTCGGAGCAGCACTCTGGTCATTAAACCCAATTCTCCTGAGCAGTCTGGTAGCCTAGACAGCAGTCAGTCCGGCTAATGGGCAAGACAGGGAGGGATGCTCCCCCGCCACACCACAGCAAGGAAGATCCTTGGGTCTAAGGGTTCCCATCCTGTCCTGCTCCCCCTTGCGCAGGAGCATTTGCCTGTCAGATGAATCACAGTCAATGTGGCTTGTCACCACGCATAAGGTGAGCTGTGATAAGCCCAGCATCCGATAAAGCTGTCTTCAACACTTGACAGCTGGTGTAATTTCCCAGACTGTCGGCACCGAAGGAATAGGAATATGAAGACATCATCAAGTTCCAACCCCCTGCCACGGGCAGGGACACCTCCCACCAGCCCAGGTTGCCCAAAGCCTCATCCAGCCTGGCCTTGAACCCCTCCAGGGACGGGGCATCCACAGCTTCTCTGGGCAACCATCTGTGCGGAGCAGGACTACACCCAGCACCCGATCAGGTCAGCCATGGTGTGGGCTAACCAGGTCTTGACAACCTCCAAGGATGGAGGTACCATCCTGGGTACCGCTTCCAGTGCTGCACAGTCTGCTGTGAAAAAGCTTTTCCTGACTGTCAGCCTGAACCTCCCAATATCTTGGAGGAACAACACTTCACGGAAAAATGGCTAAAGCCAAGGGAAGTGAGGGATGAACCTGGGCAACAGTTTTGCATTAGGAATAAAAAAGCATCAAAGAAGAGCAGCAAAGTGTAAGAATTCAAGTCTGATATTTTAAAAATCAAGTGTTTCAATCTCCCATGTCATCAGTCAGCTCAAAATCAAATGGAAAAAACACCCTGAAACAAAGGACATTTTTTTTTTTTTTTTTATATCCAGAAGCAGAGGGTGAGCTGCATTGGGAAGGGGAGGGTCCATCTGTTGAATGTGGAGAGGGCAGAAGCACTCAAAATCAGGCTGTAAAATCACGGGTGCATCCTCCTTCATTCCGTTTTCCTTCTGAATTTCCACCCCTGCTTGAATCCACCCAGCACCCTTAAATGATATGTGGGTGTACCTCGAACCATGCCGCATCTCCGCAGACCCCTCCCCGGCAAACCATGAGTTCGAGACCACACCAGGCATTATGTCATCCTGCGAGGAGGAGCTGGGCAATCCTGCAACGACTTATTTCCTCGCCCTTTTATTCAATCCCTCCTCTAACAGCACTGCTGAAGAACTGGAGAAAAAAAAAAAAAAAAAAAAAGCAGCCTGGCCACAGGGGAAGGCTATTACAAGAGGAGATCCCATGCCAGGATCTCCTGAGCAGCATCCCAAAATTAAAAGTGCTGCGGTGGAGGGTTGAGAGCAGTTAAACCGCCTCCCTGGCTGCTGTTCACCTGCCGTGCGTAAAAACCAGCTCGCTCTCGCTTGCAAGAAAACCCCGTCCGTGTGCTGCAAAAAGGTGATGTCATCCTTTCCCTGCTCCTGAAATCCAGCTCCTCGCCGAACGGGGCTCAGGGCTGGTGTTATTAACAGTCCCTTTTGACACATCCTGTGCTCTGATGATTTTTCTTTTTTTTTATTTTATTTATTTTATTTTCCACTCCACTTTTCTCTTTTTTTTTTTTTTTTTTTTTGCTGTGACCAGGCTCCTGAGAATCAGGTTGATTAAATTTCTATGCCTAGCAGCTTCCCTGGAGTCCACATAATTTATGTAAATACAAGAGATAAGAAACGAGGGGGAATCACAAGAAAAATGGAGCATTAAGCCGCCAAGATCCATTAAATTCTCCATCACCCTTTTCAGAATCTCAATGTTCAGCCGCACCACCCCCGTGTTTTCCCCCTGCCACAGCAGCGTGGATCAAACTAACACTCACCAGGCTGAGGAAATCCACGGGATCAGCCCTGCCTCCCGCCTAACGTTTGGGTTTAGGCTTGCCTGCCATGAATCAGCACGCACAAAACCAGCCCTGATCGAAGCACAGAGCTGGAGCTCCCTCCGGGCAGAAGTGAGAGGGGACATCCCAAGGTACAAAGGTTTTAGCAGGTAGAGCAAGATGAGCACGGCTTCTCCGTTTTGGGATATTTGGAAGACCCTCTGCACTCCTTTGGAGTGTCTCCACGCTGGCGGCTAACGCAGGGTTAGTCTGAGCCCAGTGGCATGACCGGACTGAGCAACCCCTGAAGCTGGCCCAAGCCCAACCCTTCAACTCCAAACCCTGAAGAGTTATGCCAGGAAGGAGAGGGAATAAATTTATTTTCTAGGAAGAAATTTTTCACTATGAGGGTGGTGAGGCAGTAGCCCAGGGTGCCCAGAGAAGCTGTGGATGCCCCATCCCTGGAGGGGTTCAAGGCCAGGCTGGATGAGGCTTTGAGCAACCTGGGCTGGTGGGAGGTGTCCCTGCCCATGGCAGGGGGCGGGGCTGGATGATCTCTAAGGTCCCATCCAACCCAAACCATTCTGTGATTCTATGATTCTATGATTCTAGGAATAAATTATTTCTATGATTCTACGATTCTATGATTCTAGGAATAAATTCATCAACCTGTTGCCCTCCTTCATGCAGGCTCTACCCTTCCTAAGCAGCTGGCTGAGTTTAAACCCCTTCTCCACCCCATTCATCACCCAGTTGTGTAGGAAGGGCTTCACAGCCAGCAAACATCTCCATGCAATAGCACCAAGACATCAGTGCTACACCTCAGCGGTCTATCTAGTTAAACCATTCCCAGCACCATTTTGGTCCACAGCTGCAAGCAATGACCCGAAATGATTCCTGAGGTTGGTTTGGGTGGTGGGTTGGGTGAGGGTCAGCTCCCTGCCAGAAGACGGGATGGAACAGGAGATATGATAGAAGAGCATGGCCAGATGGCACCAACTGGCCTCAGGGCCACAAAATACATCTGGAAATCATACAATCATAGGATGGTTTGGGTTGGATGGGACCTTAAAGACCATCTAGTCCCAACCCCCTGCCATTCCTAAGGTGCACAACCTCTTAGTAAGCACCATCGACGTTTGCACACACACACGTTGACCACCACTGCCGGCTCCCAAGCTGAGCCTGGTTTGTGGATGAGATCCCCCACGGTCACAATGTCTACAATCAACAGTGGTGCTCGAAGGGGACCTGCTTTCCTAAACGGCATCTGAGATAACTTCTGACAGCACCCGGAGCCTCGGGGCTGGCTGTGCTCTCTGGAAGTCACTCAGACCCAGAAACTTCCTCTTACACACAACCTCCTGCTTCCCTGGGATTTCCAGTCCTGCACAGAATATTCAGTTAACCCCAACTCTTCCGAAATATGTGTCTTTCCCTCTCCAAACAGACATCTTTACTAACAGTACCGCAGACGCTTTAAGTTTCGAGCGCATGAGTGGCACTTGAATGGCTTTTCCTAACAAGTGCGAAGGATAGAAACATCTCTTTAATGGAAGCAAAGGCTCCCCAACAACAGGACGATTTTAGGATGCTGGAGCTTGAGGAAAAAACATTGCAAATCCTGAGCGGTGATGACATCCCAAGAGCAGAAGCCATCGGCTCTCTCTCAGCCCTGTCCCTACCCTGGATGCTGCAGCATCACCTCGGGCGTTTCTGCTCCCAGTGCTAACGCTGCAGAGTCAATCCTCCGTGCCTGTGCCCAGGGCACAATTAACGACTTCAATAATCAAATATCAGCTTATAGATCTTTCAATAGTCATCCAGGATCAAGACCTAATTAAGACGACAAATGAGTTAATCATGTGCGATGAAGTTTTCTAAGAAAATTACACCCAAGACTTACATTCTGGCTGAGCTGCAGATACTTCTGACAAAGCCCCAAGGCAGAGACTAAAATAATGAAGATCAGATGGAGCGATGGGCACCAAAAAAACCCCAAAACTGCCTAGGTTTCAAACAAAGAAGGCTACCTATAATCTCCACCTTGGAATGCTAAATTATTTGAGACAAATCTGACTTGACAGATTCCCTTGAAATATCTCATAATTTTGTAAATCACTTTGCCCCAGCACCCAGTGACCAGCAATCCAAAGAGACCTACTGGCTCTCTCCCTTTGCCCGAGCAAAGTATCTAGTTTTCAGCTGTGGGCAAATAAAATACACTACCAAGACCGCCCTTGATCACAACCGAAAAAGGCCAAGGAGAAGTGACAAAACGTTTGAACTTCCACACCAACAATGGAAACAACACAGTCTAAAGCGCCCTGTAAATAATACGAGTGCCTGACATTTATCAGGGTTTGAAAGGTCTGTTCCTTGGCTTCATCCCGTCCCATGGATGCATCATTTGCTGTGCTATCATGCTAAAAATGACTACGGTCATTAGGAACAATTTATGCTTAGGAAAATAATTACGGTCATTAATGGGGCTGAAAGCAGACGCCATTAGGAAGCAGGAGCGGAGTTGTGACAGCCGACTGTGCACGCGATGTGATTGACGTACACGGCAATTATGGTGTTCACATGATTAGGCATCCCCACTAACTCAAGTTAAGGCTCAGAAGGGAGCCAATAAGTGATATGCCCAAGGGATGTCTGAGAAAGGCCAACGGGATCACAGCAAGACACGCCACAGTGGCATCTTGGAGAGCATGGGTGGTAGCCACCAACAGTCTCTGTTGACCATGATGGTGGAGAAAGCATGCCTGCAATTTAAATCTACTAAAAATAAGCAGTGAGTGATGTCAATGGCTTGTAAATAGGGTCATGTCTGGCTATTGGACCATAAATTAACAGAAAAACAATGTCTGCAAAGAGATGTCTGAGCCAGTGGATGAACTTCGGGCCAGCTGATGGCACAGGTAGGACTAAGCACAAGTACCTGCATGGTAGAGATGGTGTATTCTCCTGTGTAGCTGATCCAGTGGAAAAAAGCGGTGAAATGAAACCTATAAGCATCAGATCAGGATCGCATTTTCAGGGCAGGTCACATGCAGTTTTCATAGAATCATAGAATCACAGAATGGTTTGGGTTGGAAAGGACCTTAAAGATCATCTAGTTCCAACCCGTGCCATGGGCAGGGACACCTCCCACAGCTTTGCTCCATGGAGGACAGCAGTGATGTCCCATCACGGAAAACCCCAAAGCCACCTTCTGATATGATATCCAGCAACAGTCACGCTCATCCAGGTGCCACCCGCTTCTTTGCTACTCTCTGGTTCAAAACACTTTCCTCTCCCTTCATTAACTACAAATCCACATACCATCTACTTCCCTCAGTGTCCAAGTTACACTCTTAGGGAACAAATTTCCAGCTCTCTCTGCAGATAGACTGAGAAACACCTTGTCCCTTCAGCAGAGAAACGACAGATCATGTCTGTGCCCCTGCTCCATCGCAATGAAGAGTCTCATACGTGAGCTCAAACTTTCCTCTCTAACAGTGTTACTTGCGAGTATCTGGTCTTGCATTGACTTCCAGGCTGAATTTTGCTGATTCAGCAGCTAGGATCTTCCTGTGATTTAACCTGATAAATTAAGGAGCCTTTTAGGACAGGGGATGCCCCTGGCATTTATTTAGTGAGCCAGATTAAATCAATCCATAGCATTATGTGCAAATCCGTGACTGAAGGCCAGGAGTGCAGCCCAAAAGCATGACGGGGAAATTTTTCTGGTCCTGCTTGCCTTGGGATTCCCTCTGGCAAGAGGGAAGGTGTCACAGTTTTCTGGTCCTGCTTGCCTTGGGATTCCCGCTGGCGAGAGGGAAGGTGTCACCAGAGCGAGAAAAGCACACAAACAAGGGGGTGACTGGGAAATAATGGGTTAAACCATCACAAAAGATACAGTTCTGTCAATCTTCCCATTTGGTTGAATTAAGCGCAGCACAAAATGAATGTTTGCAAAATGAGGATGCACAGGAAGGACATGGACCTGTTGGAATGGGTCCAGAGGAGCCCCGGAGATGGGCCGAGGCTGGAGCAGCTCCCGTGCGAGGACAGGCTGAGAGAGTTGGGGGTGTGCAGCCTGGAGAAGAGAAGGCTCCGGGGAGACCTTCCAGCACCTTCCAGTGCTGAAAGGGGGCTACAGGAGAGATGGGGGGGCTCTGGATCAGGGGGTGCAGGGACAGGACGAGGGGGAATGGTTTTAAGCTGAAAGAGGGGAGATGGAGATGAGATGTGAGGAAGAAATGTTTTCCTGTGCGGGGGGTGAGGCAGTGGCCCAGGGTGCCCAGAGAAGCTGTGGATGCCCCATCCCTGGAGGGGGTCAAGGCCAGGCTGGATGAGGCTTTGGGCAACCTGGGCTGGGGGGAGGTGTCCCTGCCCATGGCAGGCATGGCACTGTGTGGGCTTTAAGGTCCCTTCCCACCCAAACCATTCTGTGATTCTATGTTTGTGTCCCAAGGCATCCCTTGGGTGGGAAGATGCAGTAATGGCCAGCAACGCTGAGGTCCCACCATCAGTAAGTCCCTAAGTGTCAGGAGGATAAATACATTAAAGACACAAAGTGCTCATATGTTAGCAAAATAAATGTGGTGGTGCTTTTGGATCGCAAGGCTGACCAGACAGGAGGGGAATTCCCACGGCTGTAGCATCATGTCAAGCAGGTCACAAAGGTTAAGTGGGTGCTCAGGCTTCAGTGCTGCCTCCCAGGAAATAGTTCATTTAATAATCAGTCTAATAAACAGGCTGGTTAGTTTTGCAAACATGGAGTCCCTTCACAGCGTAATCCAGCAGGTGGTACATGAAACATGGTGGCAGGAGGCAGCATCACCAGACTTGCAGCTTGGGGAAGACTAATTAACAAGCAAACAACCCAGCATCCAATAAGTGAATCTGAGCAGGCAGCACGGAGAGATTAAGGCAGCCAGGAGCACAAGCTGGCTAGGGAGAAGAGCCCCCATACTGGCATGGGAAGAACTGAGGCCAACTGCAGAGGTGAACATGGATGGTAATTATACATAAGAAAAAATTATACATAAGAAAAAAAAATTATCACTGCATTGTTGGGGACAAAATCATACAAGAAGTAAGAGTGGTGCCAGTGATAACTTCCCAAAACACAGCTATTCGATGATTTAGAGACCCAAAGAAAAAATGGAGCAGTTGACTAGACAATCTCCTGAGGTCCCTTGCAACCTCAAATGCTCTGTGATTCTCTGAAACACCGGCAGTGCAGAACGCTGTCCATGCACTGCCGGTCAAACCCGTGTGGTCCAAAGCCAAAGGGGAACGTGGGCTCAAGAAATCACTGGCAAAGCAAAGGGAAGGCAGCCGTGTTTGGAAAGACAGCCAAAAGTCTGATAGCATTTGTAACCTCTGGTCCCTTTAAGCCAGCAATCATTTGCAAATGGAAAGGTAGAAAATACGAAAAGTATGAAAAAGGAAGGTGCAACAGCCCATGTGGAGCACAGAGGAAGCCAAGCTACAGAAGGAGGAGGTGCTCTAAGGCTGTTTGCCTGCCCGAGGCTGGAGAGCTGTGTTCACTCCTGGCCACCCTAAAAAGGATGCATTTAGAGATGAAATAATTTAATTTCTGAAGCATTAAGCTTTTTGCCGTGCTGGTGCTCAGGGCAGACCAGGTGGTGGCCCTTGGTCCATGCACGCTAGCAAGAGTGGGTGAAGGTGGCATCTACACAAGCCTTGTGGGGAGGAGAAGATGGATGACTCCTCGCCTCTCCACTCTGCCTCCTGCAACGATGTAGAGTGGGAGGCAGAACGACCTACTTGTGTCATGCCCTGAGAGCATCTTTTTGCTCCAGCCAAGGCATCTACAAGCACCGCTCCTCCCAAGGTTCCTGTTCTGTCTAAAAGGATTGCACTGATCCTCTCTTCCATCCCCTCCTGTCCCCCACCCGTCCCCTTGGCTCACCTGGAGCTCTGAGGGCTGCAAAGGCACTTTGGGAGATGCAATGGGAACAGGTAGCAGCAGCTGGACGGCTCACGAGCCCCGGTTTTACCGTGGGAGGCGGAGATGTGGTGGAGAAGCATCCCTTGATGTTTCCCCTGCCCATCAGCTCCCCATGAAACGGAGAGCTGGGTGCCCCCCTAGGGCAGGATTATTGAAATCATCCTCTCCTCTCTCCCTGCACGGAAGGATGGGAGGAGCTGGGCTCTTTTTTTTGGTGGGAGTATTTATTTATTTGCCTGCTTAGTCAAAAATATACAAGGGGTGAGCTTTTCAAAAGCGCTCAGAATATGCAACACTCTCCTCCTTCACTGGTTTCAGAGCTATAACCCCTGCTGACTTCAGTGGGAGCTGAGGTAGCCCAGCATTGAACTGCTTTGGAAAATCCAGCCCTAAAAGCATAAATTCTATTAATCTTTTTTTTTTTTTAAAGATTTTTTTAAAAAACCATTGCCATGCACATTATCACCGGCTTTCAGCACAGCTCCCACAAAGCCAAAGCCATTTTCACTGCCTCTTCTGAGGTGGTCATAAAGAACCTACTGTCTGTGTTATTGAGCTCTCGTAGATATTTCTCTCTCCTTTACTTGCAGCTGTGGCCTAACAGTTGTGACAGATTTCATTTAAGGTCCTTTATTTACAGCTATGATGCGCTCTTATTTAATCAGCCCTGTCCATCCTCCTTCGCACGTTGCATGTGGCTGACCGTACTCTGGCTGGTCTGCTGCTAAGAAGAAGACGGGAGACACAAGGAGCAAAACCTAGAATTAGACAGCTCATGACATTTTCCCTCTCCCATGGGTAAATAGTTTGTGCTTGGGTTTGCCCCAACCCATGTGCAGGACCTTGCACTTGGCCTTGCTGAACTCCATGAGGTTGGCATGGGCCCACCTCTCCAGCCTGTCCAGGTCCCTCGGGATGGATCCCTTCCCTCCAGCGTGTCACCACACCACACAGCTTGGTGTCATCAGCAAATTACTGATGCACTCAATCCCACAGTCCATGTCACCAACAGAGATGTCAAACAACACTGGTCCCAGTACTGACTGCTGAGGAACGCCATGCGTCACTGGTCTCCACTTGTAATCGAGCCATTGACCACAACTCTTTGAGTGCGACCATCCAGCCAATTCCTTTATCCAGCGAGTGGTCCATCCATCAAATCCATGTCTCTCCAACTTAGAGACAAGGATGTCATGTGGGACAGTGTCAATGGCTTTGCACAAGTCCAGGGAGATGATGTCAGTTGCTCTTCCTTTATCCACCAATGCTATGATCCCATCATAGAAGGCCACTAAATTGTTCGGGCACGATTTGCCCTTAGTGAAGCCACGATGGCTGTCACCAGTCACCTCCTTATTTTCCATGTGCCTTAGCACAGTTCCCAGGAGGATTTGCCCCATGATCTTGCCGGGCACAGAGATGAGATTGAATGGTCTGTAGTTCCCCAGGTCCTCCTTATTTCCCTTTTTAAAACGGGGGTTATGTTTCTCCTTTTCTAGTCAGGGGGAACTTCACTAGACTGCCACAGCTTCTCAAATATGATGGACACTGGCTTAGCAACTTCTTCCACCAGTTCCCTCAGGACCTGTGGATGCATCTCATCAGGTCCCATGGACTTGTGCACCTTCAGCTTGTAACTCTGCTTGTAAGAGCTCGCACAAGGAGATGTTAACATGGATAGTTCTGTCTAAAGCTTGATCCAAAGCAACTTTGGCAAGGCTAGTTTACCACCTTTGTGACCTAACCATCCTTCTCTCCAACACACAGCTGACATCTCCAAATCATCTGAGCAAGCAAATCAAGCTACAACGAAAGGAAAAACCAGGGTGTTGCACTGTGAGTGGGGTCACGGAGTTGGACCGTCCCTCCTGTCCCCAAGCACCTTGTGCTGTAAAGTCCCTAGAGGTTCCCAAGGAAGAGCAACTATGAGAGGTGGGTTCCCATCCCAGCAAGCTGCATTCACAGCTTGGCTGCTGGGAGAAGAGCTGTGGCCTCCCCACCACCTTGGCATGCTACATCCTCCAACCACCGCTCCTTCCCTCAGCGAGTACGGCTCCTCTTCTTGCTGCAGACCTGGCTGAGAAATGCCTGGCTAGTATCTTCACATTAACATCATCACCATAATCCTTCCCCTGGGGAGCACATCACGAGGAAGTTAATGTGGAGAGATGGGCCTCACCCTCATCTGTTCCGAAAGTGACAAAGATCTCTGGTCATCCTCATCTCCCGAGGATCGAGTCCCACAGCCAAAGGGCAGCTACGCAGAAGGTCTGACCTGGCTGCACTTGAGAAGTTCACCCGAGGCCTTGTTGGTGCCATCCCCCCGGGGAGCTGAGCTGTCTCAGTTGGTCACATCACAGGGCAGGAGGCAGATGATCTTACTGTTTTCCCCTCCCTGATTTCATACAATTTGTATTTCACTAATCCTGGTGCCTTGCCACTGCCCAGAGCTCCCTACGTACCACAGCTCCCGCCATTTGTTCAGACCAAAACCTGGACAGGGCTTCAAACCATGAAGAAGCACCACCCCAGCACTATCCCTGACCTGTACTAACTCCAAAAGTGCACATAGGAACCACTTGGCCCAACGCTACTGGCCTCAAATCCTCTTCTGGCACTGCCTAATTCATCCGTGCAGCTGGTCTGCAGGTGGCTCTCTGAAATGATGGAGCACTTGATATCTCAAGCCACTTTCAAGCACTTTTAAGACTTAGGTCTGATGATACACCCCATCCACGCGACTGTTGGGTACAACTCTGGACTTGTTGGTTTTATACCATGGTCATTGGACTTTCAAGCACTTTTAAGACTTAGGTCTGATGATACACCCTGTCCACACAACTTCTGGGTACAACTCTGGACTTGTTTATCATGGTCACTGTAGGCCAGGAGTTCTGAAGACCACAGAACTAGAAGGGAACATCTGATTGAGGTGT
>NW_010130810.1:55075-55562 GCF_000699245.1 Pterocles gutturalis | reverse complement strand
GCTACCAGTCTCAAAACCAGAGCTGGGTTGCGTTGTGTCTGCTTGTTTTCCTGTCTTCGATGCCCCATACTCCTGCTCCCAGAGATATGTTCACCTCTCTCTTTTCCCTTTTTCTGATAGGAGAGTGATTTTCTGGAAACCTC
Source organism: Pterocles gutturalis (assembly GCF_000699245.1). Lineage (NCBI taxonomy): Eukaryota > Metazoa > Chordata > Aves > Pterocliformes > Pteroclidae > Pterocles > Pterocles gutturalis. The sequence goes on along the minus strand of NW_010130810.1, from coordinate 55,419 downwards.
TGCGGTGGAGCAGGGGGTTCTGTGCTGAAGCACTCCTGATTAATTACTGATGGGACCTCTTCTTTCTCCATGAATAAATTGGGATACTGCTTGCTGTCTCCTTTGGGACTTCAGAAAGCCCCTTCCTGCACTCAGGAATTTGTTTAATTCATGCCAATGGGGACTTTTTCCAACAAACAATATCACAATCCCATCAAGCTGAAGAAAGCAACATGAAAGGGAAGACCCACTCCCCATGGTGGTCTGGCTCACTCCTGCGGTAGGTGATGGAGACCACAAAGTCCCTCTGCCAAGGTCCAAGCTGTTGCCTCACTCATCAACACAACATCTGATGCAAGATCAGC
>NW_010130810.1:43147-55057 GCF_000699245.1 Pterocles gutturalis | reverse complement strand
TGTTGCTTCTGGTTCTGCAGTGTTGCTTCTGGTTCTGCAAGCTAAATATTCCCCCCAAAATGTGCAGTTACCCCTTGGATATGCACTCTGTGCACCTGATGCGTTGCTTTTCTGGAATGATGCCTCCATGCAGCAGGTGAATTAGCACTGACCCAAACAAGTCCCCAGGTAGGGACCATCCCCACCTGAGCTTAGATACCCCAAGGTCCTCAGCTCAGGCAGCCCACACCAGCCACCCAACATTGCTACTAAATTGGTTCTTAGGATAAGTAGATTTGTTCATGGCACCTGAGATGAAATTTCATCCTTGTTTCAAATTTAAAAATTTTTCAGCTACAGGAAAAAAAAAAATCAGCAAAAGTACAGAAACACGAAATAAGTGATTTGTTAACTTGTACACCAAGTGGTAAAAGAATTGGTAAACAATCAGCACTACGCCCAGAACAGAGCTCTCCCAACCCCTTCTAGTCAGGCTACTGATCTACGAAATTATTTTCTGCAGATTTATTTTCAAGGGGAAAAAAAAAAAAATCACTCTGATTACATCAGGATGAGAGTTTAGAGTAGAAGAGCTATTTCCCAGCGGTGCTGGGGGCTCTGGCACTATATCACATCACTGCAACTTAAAATATTACCATCCATCAGCCGAGACTTGGCTATTGCTCACGTGTGTGTTTTTTACTCAGAGGCAGGTGTTGCTATGTGACTTTATCCTCCTCTCTGATATGTAAAATTAAGCTGAATTCCTTTGCATTTTCTCCAGGCTTTCCTGCCTAACCAGTTCGTTACCAAAGTTCAGCTGATTTGTGCTAATTTCTTAACCTGGTTTTGTGGCAGGGTCCCAGGTGGATTGAACTAAATTGAAATAAGGCGTGTCCCATTCTGGAATAAGAGCATCAACACAGGGAATTAATTATGAACCACTAATGTCAAGTACGTAGTCCAGAATAAGACCTTGGATAGATGAGGCTTAAGGCCATCTCTGATTTTTCTCAAAAACAGATTTTTTTTTTTGTTGGTCTGTCTCTTGATCTGTCATATCAGGAAATACACAGATATTTTGCCTTCACCTCTTTTCAACCCCTGATCACTCAAGATCAGCCCTGTGAATGGGATGCTCAGTGTGCAAAGTCCTTCACACACTTAGGGCTTGTTCTTGCCCTTTAAGGCTTATTTTGTCTAGAAGAAGTTACTGCAATCGTAGTCCCCACCTCACCGGAGTCCAGGCAAAGAAATACAGACCTCTCCTAAAGACTGAATCTACGGGAGCACCCTGAAAATCTGAACCAGAAAGCGTCAGCAAATTATTCTGCATTCGATGCCCTGTGCATACACCCTCTCACAGTATTATTTTTGTTTGTTTAGTTTAATTTCATGTCTAATAGGGGCCATTTGTTCAGAACATGCATATCTGGGGTTTTAACACGCCTACTGTTAACTAGGCAGTTGGGGGTGTGCAGCCTGGAGAAGAGAAGGCTCCGGGGAGACCTTCCAGCACCTTCCAGTGCTGCAAGGGGGCTACAGGAGAGATGGGGGGGCTCTGGATCAGGGGGAGAGTGACAGGGTGAGGGGGAACGGTTTTAAGCTGAAAGAGGGGAGATTTAGGTTAGATCTGAGGAAGAAATGTTTTCCTGTGCGGGGGGTGAGGCAGTGGCCCAGGGTGCCCAGAGAAGCTGTGGATGCCCCATCCCTGGAGGGGTTCCTGACATAACCCAAGCATACATGGGGGCTGTCTGCTTGGCTCACAAATTCCCTCTGTCGAGGCTGCCAGGACATCCCCATGAGCGCCCAGGTCCTGTTCCCAGGATCCCCACATGCTCTCCACGAGGGATAGGTTTCGGTGATGTCATTTGAGGGACGATGGGGCTCTGATATCAGCTTTTCACCATCAGCTCTCCTCCATGCACACACACACACACGGGGACCCCCTGATCTCTTCTGCGATCGCCCTGCACCCCTCAAGACAGAGGAGGTCCACCTTGGACATTGGATGAAGTTAGCTGAGGACCTCCCTCGCTGCAGCCCGTGACCACTGCCTATTGTCCTTTCACTGGGCACCTCTGAGAAAAGTGTGTTTTGATCTTCTCCATACCCCACACTTGGTATTAGAAGATGGCAATTCAACCACTCATCACCTTCTCCTCCCTGGGCTGGGCGCCCCAGCTTCCCCAGAAGGTCAGGTATGAGTAGACAGAAGACATTTCTCTGCTACGATGCAGGGTAAGTCACCTCACTCCCTCTGTGACTCAGTTTCCCCTCACTTTCTCTAGAAACCTTCTCAATATCCATACAGAGCAGCCACTGTCACCCATCTGTTCAGTCCACAGTTGCTTTCCTCCCAGGGACTCCAAATGCTTGCTGGTCTCCTTGAGAAACTTCACACTTCCTAACAAAGATGGATTTGCTTTTCCCCAGCTTGTGTCACTGTCCCACCTCCATGCAACCCACCAGCCCCCAGTGGTTGAAGGATGATGACCCAGGACAAAGCCATGACCCTGAGCAACCCCACCAGGCACTGCTCTAACTCAAAGCGGAGGACACCAGAAATCAGGAGGGCATGCAACAGACTTGGACGAAAATTCCTGGAAATAGGGAAATTCTGATTTTGTCTGTGAACTCTCCTACCCCAAGAGCTCCACAAACTTTGGTTTCTACTCCTTCCCGTAAACCCCCCTGTCTTTTTTTAAGAACCAAAAGACTGATGGAGCTTAAAAAAAGATGAATGACCTGATCTGCATATTCAATGAAGCTCAACTGCTTCATAAATGTGACATGAGTTTTAACAGTATTTAATGGTATGCATTAATTAGTAATTCTTTAAAGATGTCAAACATTTGTAGATTTAAAAACTTTATAACTTTCAATAAATTCAGTGGGGCTTAATGAATTCCTCCAGATTTATATAGCTTCTGAAACACGCTCCATCTCAAACAAATTCAATAATGTATGCGATTTTAAGAGAAAGGAGGAAAGAAAAGAAGGAAGGAAGAAAGAAAAAGGGTGGGGGGAAAAAAGAGACATTTATTAAGTCTTGATTTAATGGGAAATAGTTGTATTAAATCACTCCAGCATTTTATTATGTTACTTGATTGATTTTTTGAGCAGGTCTGTGGAAGAATTGTTGATACAATGAGGAGTGGGGAGCTCACAGGCTGAGCAAGCCACTGGCTGAGCAAGCACCCTCGCTGAAAAATTTGGGGTCACCCCTTTTAATGGGGGTGGGGTGAAACAGTCCAAAAGGGGGGTTCATCCCCGGGGAAGCGATAGAGACCTGAAATGGTCAAACTACATTCCAGGAGTGATTAACCGACTAACACTGAGCCGACCTGGGACATTTTGGTTAGTCAAAAGATAAAAAATCCAAGAGGTGAAAATCCCACTTGTCAAACGATTTATTCTGCAGAACAAGTAGGTACAGAATCTCCACTTCCTTCTCCCAGTCCAAGAAGAAAATAAGGGCTGAGATATTAATATTTACTGCTGGACAGAGTTTGATTTTCTGCCATTTCTGGAAATCTTAGTAATTCAGAAGATGGCCTCTTTATGTCTCATTTATCAGTGCAAACTTAATTATTTGTATTATGATAGTAGTTCCATTCTCCTCCTTAGGAAAGGATAACACACAGCAGGAGTCAGTCCTCCCCAGATGATTTATCGTATCAGCAGAAGAGTTTCATTTACACCATTTACACCCTCCCATAGCACAGAATCACCGGAGATCTCGGTCTAGGGATGTCTTCCAGCTCCTATCAGGAGCAGTGCACTGTGGTGATGGGGAAGAGATGAATCATGAGAAACGGTGTCAGACCCCAGAAGAAAACCCCCAAATCCCATGTCCCAGAGGTGTGCCTCAGCCTCGAGACTGTTACTCCTCATCAAGCTCTGGAGGTCGCTATGGCTGGTGAGATTCCATTTTCCAACAGCGTGGCTGTCCACAGGCAAGGATCGCATTGTTAAAATCTGCTGCTCCACTGGAATGTTCCCATCTTGAGAAATATGTGAAATCTTCTGTAATCAAAATAGAAGACTTCCTTTTTTTTTTTTTCTTTTTTCTTTTCCATTGCATTAGGACTATTAACTTTCAAAACACTGTTTTTATTCTACAGGATGAAGTCTTGACTTTTTGGAATCACAGAATCATAGAATTATAGAATGGTTTGGGTTGGAAAGGACCTTGAAGACCATCGAGTTCCAACCCCCTGCCATGGGCAGGGACACCTTCCACTAGCCCAGGTTGCTCAAAGCCTCATCCAACCTAGCCAGCAAAATGAAGCCTGTGTATCGATTAATATATATGTATGTACACGTACTTATATACACCAATGTCGCTATATACATCTAGATCTGTATCTGAACTTGTACCCATATCCACATCTGTGCACACACACTCTAACATATACATTTTGCTAGTATTATTCCTGAAGCAAACTATTTCAGAAATCCAATTCAACAAGCATATCCTAAAGGTCAACTTCTTACATCCACTGGGTACGAACACAAAGTCTGGATATTCCAATTCCCCTCCCGCCTTTGGTAATTACACGTTTCAGACAAGCTCTTTGCGCAGAGGAAAGCAAAGTGAGCGGCAGGGACAGGGCTGAAAGCAGAGCAGGGGAAGGAAAGAGAACATAACTCATCCTCACGGGCAAGACATGCGTATGAATGGACTGGGATTTGTCCTAAAACAACCTTCTAAGCTCACATCAGAAGAAGACAAGAGGGGCCGTAAAACCAACGAGTTTAGAGAAGGGAATGAGCCTTTGCTCTGGGTTGTTCAGGGAGTTATTGATTCTCCCACGCATCTCACCAGTCTTCTAGTCGAGATCACTCATCCCACTCCTACAACATATTGGATGTATAAATTCCAGGGGACGGTCGCTGAAGTCCTGTCCCTTCAGAAAGAACAGTTTGTGAGGGATGAGCATGTCACGCTGCTCGGAGATGATGGGGCTGGATGAGGAATCACCAGGGCACACGCAGCCACCGCAGGTTTGACAGAGGGTTGGCGTTGCCTTTTCTTGGTTATAATCACCTTGTAACGGAATAAAAATGGCACAAAAAAATTACTGCAGAGGTCCCAGAAAAAAAGGTGCTATGGTGTTAACGTAGGTCAGGATCTTCCCATGGATCCACCAGGGGGGACATGCCTGTGGTCCCTTGAGGTCTTCCCCAATGAGTTGCATGCCTAGGATGGCGTGAAGAACTGTCTGGATTTGCAGCCCACAGTAAGAAAAAGGCTCAAAAACCAAAGACTCACCCAAAAAGCAGCACCCCTGAGAAGGTTTAAGACACTGTGTGTCTCTGGAGAGATGTCTGTGAAAGCAGGTTTGGAAACAACCCATCACAAGCTCCTGTTGGTGTTCCAGGGCCTGATCCACACCACAAGCCCACAAGCTCCAGGACAAACTCTGTTAGAAGCGTTCAGGAGCACTCACATGAAAGCTGGGGCTTACCACAACCCACATGCATCTTCTTGTTCCCACTGTCCTCTATGAGACTGATAGAAGTGATAGGCATCAAACCAAAGGTCCATTCAGAGGTCTCTTCTCTGACCAGTCATAGGTGCCTGGGGAAGCTTGGTGACCTCCTCCTGAAGCTCCAAATCAGCATCTCAGGGACCCTCTAATGTACAGGCTACATCGGTATCCGCTGATGGATGTGCCCTCCGTAGACATCTGCTCCTCGTTCACAGGGATTTCCAGTCCTGACCATCACCATGGTGGCACCAGGTGCCAACATGCAATAACACCCTGCACTACCACACGGCTTTTTGAGGCTTGTTCCCGATCATTTCACTGACTGCCCCTCACCTTTCCCCTGTCATGACTTCATAGAACAGTCTCAGGCAACTCTACTGCCTTTGTTCCTTGAAGTCACGCATCCTAACGGGAACTGAGTCTTCAAGAGGCACTTGGCCCAGGCTGGGAGCCCCAAATCAGACACAAGTCCTAGTCCCAAATTTGCTACTGACCCTCTGAAGACTGCTGCTTTCCTTGTGCTGTAGTTTTATACAACACTGGTCGCTCACCCTCCCCCGTCCTGGGGATGGGGATGAGAATGAAAGGGGTGAAGGGAAAAAGAGACTCTGGGGTTGAGACAAGAACAATTTAATAACTAAACTACAACAAAACTGAAAATAATAATAATAATGATAATAATAATGATGATAATAATAGTAATATACACAAATATACAAATGAGTGACACACAGTGACACTGCTCACCACCCACGACCAAGGCTCAGCCCATTCCTCACTAACAGGGATCCTGTAACTGTAATCCCAGAAGGGAGATAAGAGCCTGAGTGTCCAAGAGCTGACTGAGGGAGGGAGACAACCCTGGGAGAGGGATCACCCAGGGCAAGATGAGCCAGAAAAGAGAGACAACATCCAGACAGAGCCTCATCTCTATACTAGGCATGATGTCCATGGGATGGAACAGAGCACTGGCCAGTTTGGGTCTCAATCCTAAACCTAAGGTCGAATCCTGGGCTGGTCACTGGGGCTGTGCTCCCTCCCAGCTCCTCCTGCCCCTGCAGACACGGGCACAGCAGAGAAGCTGGAAAGTCCTTGACTGTCCTGGCAGCAGCTCTGCCCATCAGTGTGTGATCAGCTTCTCCTCAGCACAAACCCAAACAGCCTCACACCAGCTGCTGGGAAGAGAGTTCACTCTGTCCCAGCCCAAACCAGGACACCTTGTGTGACCCGTATCCTTCAGGACACATATAATGAAGCACGTATAACACACAGCACAGTGGGGCTCCAACCTCAGCCTCTGCGAGCTCCTGTCACGCAAGTCCAACTCTAGCAGAAGCCTCTCAGATTTTCCATCCCTGGTAATGAGGAGGACGCCTATGCCCTGCTTAATACAGGCACAGACCTCATTTAGCTTCAGTCCTCATCTTCCTCACCAAGCATTTCTCATTTTCAGTAACCCAAGTGGTGACTTGCCCATGCTCTGCTCTCCCCACTTTAGAATCACAGAATGGTCTGGGTGGGAAGGGACCTTAAAGCCCATCCAGTGCCACCCCCTGCCATGGGCAGGGACCCCTCCCACTAGCCCAGGTTGCCCAAAGCCTCATCCAGCCTGGCCTTGAACCCCTCCAGGGATGGGGCACCCACAGCTTCTCTGGGCATGACGTGCTGACCTGCTGCTGCCTTCACTTGGCCAAGGAAACCCGGCCGAGCCGCTCGCTCACTCCCGTCATTCTCTCTCTAACGCGGATCGGCTGCTTGGACACGCAGCAGCCTGGGAACTCCCTGGCTACCAGCTTTACTGGGCAGGCTGAGTTAGGAGACAAACAGAAGAAGCGAGTCTGTAATTGCGACAGAGGGGAAAGCTGCAGGGGAGTTTGTCTCTGAATGCCAAACAGGAGCTGTAAAGGCAAGAAGAGGCTGAGGGAAAAGGGATAAACAGCCGTGAGCAGAGCTTGACCTGCTTCGTCCCATGGGCTGCAGCCAAGCGCCTCGCAAGGGCAGTGGCAGGTCTCACTCCTCGCCCCTGACTGGACACAGCAGCACCAAAGGACTTTTCCATGGCCACCAGCCCGCCAGACCTGGCCATGCAAATCAGAGCTGGACTTGAACTGCTATTGAAGATCTTGCCAACACCAAAGCACCCTGATGGATTGTTGCGGCATTGATAAATAACCACTAGAGCAATGCTATAGTTGTGCTTAGAGCTGCTGACCAAGACTGGGACAGAGAGGAGATACCCTTGAGCTGACGTCTACTGAGCCTACAAGCGCTGGGAAACATCCACAGAGCAGGGACCCAACTTGCTCAGTGGTCCCTTGGTCTAGATAATGGTACCCAAAAGGAAATCATCCCTCCAGGAATGTGGAAGACAGGACGGTACTCTTCCAGGAAAACACAGAAGCGATGCTCCCTAGAAACACCGTGAACTTCACCTACCAACTGCAGCTGCGAGCAGCTGGACACCAGACTGGCTGATGTTGGGTTGCTCATCTTGTCTAAATGCCAAGGGTCCACCCTGAGGAAACACAACTGGTTGGAGGCGCCTAGGAAAGGAAAAATTGAAGAGGTTTTGGGAAAGAGATTAAAATATTCCTACAGAGTCTTCTTCTGCCCTGTGTTCCCAGTTCTCCTTGAAGGCTTGGGTACTCGTTGTTCTGAAGCTGGGGCGTTTAAAAAAATAAAGTCTGTGCCCTTTTTGGATAATATAATAAAGACTTAGATACTTTTCGGACGTCAGCTGCTGCCGGTAATCAGCGCTTCCCAGTTGCTGAGTCACAAATAGCTTGAAAAGTATTTCCAGTCCTTGCTTTACTGAGAGCTAGTCCCAGAATGGGCAATCATAAAGAAAAAAAAATAAAAAATCACCAAATTACTGGAATGGCCCCAGAAACCTCTTTTAAGGAGATTAGTTAGATGTCAGTTCTGGATTGTCTTTAGCTTGTTGCTTTCTCCTCCATGTTCCCACCTCCTCTCTTTTCCCTAGACATCCCCACATGGTTGGTAAAGGTCATTCTGCTGTCCCTCATCCTGCCCTTGTGTTGGTGACAAACGTGGCCCCAACCTCTGAACCAGCCCCATCCCCAGCGTGGGACCTGCTCTCCTCCCCCAACTCTCTCAGCCTGTCCTCGGACGGGAGCTGCTCCAGCACCTTTCCTCTGGATGACCCATTGCTCTTCCCCTCTCTACTTTCAACCCCAGTTTTTCTCTCCCAATATGTCCCCAGTTCCAGAAATCTCATTCCCCTTTGCAAGGACTCAACATTTTATGTAAACCCAGGACATGGAAGACATGAGACATCCACACGGAGACAGCCTAGCAAGAGCAAAAGCCTCTATAACTCAGCAGAGAGTATTTTTAACATTAATAACCGGATGGCCTGGCCTACAAAATCCTGCTACAGGGCATCCATCCCAATGTGGCAACACTCCCGAGTGGCTGCTGGGACTCTTGGAACTATGTTTAGCTCTGAAATGAGCTCAGAACCCTTGCTGAGGTCTCTGACTCATGGTCTCCTCACTGAGCCGGTGGAAGACGTTACTGCTTCCCCCTCCAGCCCAACGCCGATGACTCCTTTGCCATGGGTGGCTTTCTCTACACCAGAGCAGAAGATGCAAATGCACTCGTGAGACACGGTGTGGACATTATGTCCACGAGAAAAACCCCAGTGGCCAGAACCAGACCTCGGGGACTGCTTGGGGCTGGGGTTTTGCCCAGCATCACTGTGCGGGGGGTGAGGCAGTGGCCCAGGGAGGCCAGAGAAGCTGTGGATGCCCCATCCCTGGAGGGGTTCAAGGCCAGGCTGGATGAGGCTTTGGGCAACCTGGGCTAGTGGGAGGTAGGGGTTTGGAACTGGATGATCTTTGAGGTCCTTTCCAACCCAGACCATTGTAGGATTCTGTGATCACCCACCAAGGACCATGGCATGTCCTTGCTGGACCCTGCCCCAGGAGGAGATGTCCAGGGAAGGGCTTTGGCATTCCCCAGCCATGCTCCTGGGTGACATCCCACCATCGCACCAGCCATGGGGACTCCTCCACTGTGCTCATCATTCTGTGGCTGCCCCAGCTGTGATCTTTCCCAAGGAGTATAATCTCCTCCTGATCCTTCCCTTGCTACAAATGCGACGGTCAGAGCTGAGCTCTTCCCTGTCCACGAGCTAAGTGCTGACTGGGACGCCGTCAAGGACATCTCTACAAAGTACAATGAAACATGGAAAGGAATAAACTGGGGGTGGGACACCCCAGGAATCTCACAGCCATCACTAGGAATATACACAGGTGAAGGGGAAGGAGGGGCAGAGAGTAGCGAACTTGCTATTTTAAGGACAAGCTCCAATAGTAAAGTAATCATCTCCCGAGCAATGCTATTTTCTGGATCCGTGCCCTCAAGTCAGCACGAAGCCACCGTGTTTTCTATTCCGGTCACACCAAACGCTTCTCACCAATCTATCCATCTTAATCCCAGCCCCGGCAGCCGCCCAGCCCTGCCGGGATGGAGGGGTGGCCAGGGATGGGAGGTGTTGAGCTGGGTGCATCCATGCCAGCCCACCCGTGGGCACATCGGACCATCCTCACCATCGCCTTTCCCCCCAAGGCAGGATGCTTTTTTCATCCGCATCCTCACTGCTGCTGCTGGTGCTGGACAAAATGCCTCCCACGTAATCAGTTCCCAGCCCTTCTCCTCCTCCTCCTCCTCTCTGCTGCTCTCCTCCCTCCATCCCCTCCTCTAGCGCAGCACCGCTACAGATAAAAGGGATCAGTCCTGCGGCGACGGGGTCATTTCGGGAACTGTCCCTGCTGGAACATGCACAAAAATTCTGTCCCTGCTGCAGCACCGAGTGACAGGACCGGCTGGCCAGGGGGACCCAAGGAGATGCCAGGATGTTTCACCCACCTGCATCCCTCCTCGCCCACACCCCAGCATCATTCCCGGTGATTTGCATGCCATGTCCCCCATTGCATGGGGGAGAAAAGCCCAGTCTGCCATGCAAAAGGCACGTGTGCAACCCCCCTCGGCACAGAGACATGAAAAAATTCTCCTTCACCCCCTCCATGAGCATCCCGTCCCTCACGTCCTATTTCCACCTCCCTTCTCCCCCCACCCAGGGCACCCAGCCCCTACCAGCCCACAGCATCGCAAAAAAAAAAAAAAATCTCTTCCTCTCTCTCTTTAGCAGCGGTGCTGCCTGAATAACCGTGCAGGAGCCGCACTTCACGCTGCAAGGATTTCCCCGCAAACTTCACCTTCAAAAGCCCAGAGTCCCCAAAGCCCGAGGCACAAGGTTTCCTTCTGCTCAGAGCTAACAAGTGGGCAGGAGCTTGGGGGGTTTGTATTGTTTCCTAAATATAACATTTCTTCAGAAGCCCAAGGGATGAAAAGCCTAGCTGCCTTCTAAAAATGATGCTTTTATGGAGCACAAAAGGATCTGGACTTTAAGCACACACACGGATGCAACATGCTCCTGGACACAAAACAACCTCTCTTTATGCTGTGGGGGGAAACTTTCCCTCAGGCTGTGTGCTTCCTATTTACCCAAATAATATCTAAATGATAATTGTTGTCATAAAAAATAGATTGCATTGGAAAGTTAGACCCATCCAGGGAATTTTGGTACCTTTTGCTCCCAGATGTTTGGATTTGAACCCCACTTGTTCCATCAAAATGCACAAAAGCCCTAAGATGTGCCTCCCTCTGTGCCTCAGTTTCCCCGTGTGCCTCACAGGATCAGCCCCAGCACTGAACTCTGCGACATGTCCAAGACCTGTTTCTGCTGAAAGAAATCGACTGCAAATCAAAAATCAAAGCTGAGAAAAAGTGCAGGGTAAGATGATTGGGGTTTTATTTGGGGAAGGGAGGAAGAAAAAAATTTTTTAGGGTTTTTTTTGAGAATTTTCTGTAAAAAATATATTTAACAAAAAAAAAAGGGGGGGCCAGCAACCAGTCACAAGACAACTAAAGTTTTAAAAACATGACAAGAAGAAGAAGAAAAGAAGAAGAAAAGACAAAGAAGAAGAAGAAGAGGAAGAAGAAGAAGAAGAAGAAGAAGAAGAAGAGGAAGAGGAAGAAGAAGAGGAAGAAGAAGAAGAAGAAAAGGAGGAAGAGGAGGAAGAGGGGGAAGAGGAAGAAGAGAGGGCAGGCAAGGATGGCCATTTGCAAGGGGCTGCACCCATGCAGGAGATGCGCAGAGGTTATTAGAGCTCTACTGGTGAAATCAGCTCCAGGGTCCTTTCCCTGAGCCCACCTCGCCCCATCGGGCCGTATCCAGACTGTTCATTTCTCAGCTTCTGCCAAACTGCCTGGGCCAGGTCCTCACCCCACGAGTCAGGATTTAGGTGCCCTAACAGAGCATGTATAGATTTATATACTCACAAACACTCAAACATGGACATTTTTAGGTTGTTCCCCCCTAAAAAAGAGGCGGGGGGGGGGGGGG
>NW_010130810.1:41967-43074 GCF_000699245.1 Pterocles gutturalis | reverse complement strand
CACATAGTCACTCCAGGTCCCTTGAACTGGAGCAGGTCCCTGGGAGTCACTTGAGCAGCAGAGAAGAGGCAGAGTGCTACAAGAGCCAGTCAGACACCCTGCAGCTGGCAAAATAATAATAACAGTAATAATAATAGTAATAATAATAATAAGCCATGTCCAATCAGCCCTAATAGCCATCACCACCATCAGGTTCAATGCAGGATGAAGAACTGGAAGCGAATAAATACGCCTGTGATTTCTGTGGCATTTAGAGACTGATTGGAAATCCCAGCGGAGGCATGTTTTCAGCCACGGATGCATTTCAGACACTTCTCCGAGACGGGGCTGCTGCATCGCTTGGCCACACTCTTGTTTCTCCTGGTTTCTGGTCCTACTTCTCTTCCTCACCTCTCACTTGAGCTGTGCTTTGGTGGTAGCTAGAGTCGTGCCAGGCTGCAGACCAAGCCAGAGGGGTAAAGCCAACTGCCTCATGCTTTAATAAAATTAAGGACTTACTCTGTCCTCTGTTGGTGACCCCCAACGCCTTAGCTTGGATTTACCCTGCCTAAGTACAGGCACACAACCAAGGGCTCAGGTTAGCACCTAGTATTTAGTAGAATAAACCAGGCTTATCCTGGTGGTAGTGAAATCATAGAATCACAGAATGGTTTGGGTTGGAAAGGACCTTCAAGACCATCCAGTGCCACCCCCTGCCATGGGCAGGGACACCTCCCACCAGCCCAGGTTGCCCAAAGCCTCATCCAGCCTGGCCTTGGACCCCTCCAGGGATGGGGCATCCACAGCTTCTCTGGGCACCCTGGGCCACTGCCTCACCACCCTCCACAGTGAAAAATTTCTCCCTAATGTGTAGTCTAAACCTACCCTCTTTCAGCTTATAAATACTCACTCCAAGCCCAGGTGTGGATTCACTCTTTGAGTTGGCCAAGATTTTAAGTTGATCCCACAAGCAAGACTTTGTGTTGCTCTTTGTGGAGCAACCAGGGAAACCAGCAGTAAATCTCCCACTGTCCAGGCACCTTCTTCTCCACCCAACCCCTGTGCGAGGACAGGCTGAGAGAGTTGGGGGTGTGCAGCCTGGAGAAGAGAAGGCTCCGGGGAGACCTT
>NW_010130810.1:31287-41940 GCF_000699245.1 Pterocles gutturalis | reverse complement strand
GAGAGATGGGGGGGCTCTGGATCAGGGGGTGCAGGGACAGGACGAGGGGGAACAGTTTGAAGCTGAAAGAGGGGAGATGGAGATGAGATGTGAGGAAGAAATGTTTTCCTGTGCGGGGGGTGAGGCAGTGGCCCAGGGTGCCCAGAGAAGCTGTGGATGCCCCATCCCTGGAGGGGTTCTTTCTTTTTTTCTTTCTTTTCTTTTCTTTTTTTTTTTTTTTTTGGTGTTACAGGGAAGAACTGGTTGACTCCGAGAAGGAACAGTGCAGACAGATCCATCAACTTCATCCTCACCAGCGAGAGGAGCCGAGCCGGCAAGCTGCCGAGCCCCGGTGTAGAAAGCAGCAGCGAGATGTCTCTACGTGTTACAGGGAAGAACGGGTTGACTCTGAGAAGGAACAGTGCAGACATATCCATCAACTTCATCCTCACCAGCGGGAGGAGCCGAGCCGGCAAGCTGCCGAGCCCCGGTGTAGAAAGCAGCAGCGAGATGTCTCTACCTTGGGGGCATCCCTACATTGAGGGATGGCAGGAGAGCCCCTTGGTCCCCCTGCCTCCCCAAATCCTCTGCACTCTCGGCATCCCCTCTCTGCCTCCGCACCAACTCTCTGGTTACCGTGACAACGGTTGGCTCACACGAGCATCGCTGCGATGCAGCACTCATCCAGCCCAGTGCACAGCACAGCCCAGGATGCGTGTGCATCCAACGTGGGAATTTTCAGGGCCACGATCAAGCCAACGCCCTTGGGCTGGATGCTTGGAGGAAGCTCCAAATGGGAGTTGAATCTTGGAGTGGAAAGAAGCCTGTTAGGTTGGGGACCATCTCTTTTACCCAGCTCCTGGGAAAGATCATCAGAAGAGACGGATGCTGAGAGCAGCTGGGATGCAGGAAAAGAAACATGGCAAACCCTCGCAGAGCTCAGGGCCAGAGCTGGTGCTGCAGTTACACCTCCCCAATGGAATAAACCTGTGCTGGAGCCTGGTCTCCAGCCCTAAGGCCTGGCCATGCCCACGCTGTTAATCTTTCTCACCTTCGTAAGCAGGGTGGCTGCATCCCAACGGCCTGTTGGGGATGGTCACTGGCCCACGCCAACTCCTGAGCTGAGCCAGGGATGGTTTGGGTAGGTCTGAGCTGGCCAGGGCTGAAACGACGCTAGAGATGGTGGTGGGAGCGTAAGAGTGCAGAAGACTGAACCCCAGCCCTCGTGTCCTGACCCTGTTTCACTTACAATAGTCAATCACTCGGTCACGGCAGCGCCTGGGCAAACCTGAGCACATCTCCTGGCTGCTGGCAGAAATTTAATTCATCCGTGTCCCGGCTAATGTCAGGGCAGGTGCCCGAAGCAGCAGCAGTGACTTTCGTCAACAAATGAATTTAGATGGTGACTCACATTCAACTTCCAGTTGCTTGCCCTCCGCTCCAGGGGATAGATTCAAATGCCGGCTACTTTGGCTGAACAGCCACCGAGGACATGAACCCACCTCTATGGACACTGCTAGGAGTGTCTGCAGCAAGCAAGAGCTATGCCTGAGAAAGTGGCCAGATGGTGGGACCAGAGGGCAGGGAGGATTCGGGTTAGTGTAGGTGGAAAAGGGACCATGAAAAAGTGCCCAGGAATGGAGAGGGGACACGCAAGTTGACTGGAGCCATCACCAGCTCTGCACATCCCCACTGAGCAGTTGTGAACCAGGAGTGAGGGTGGGGAGAAGAAGCCAGAGAGCACACTCCCCAAAATAAGCATGACTTGTTTAGTTGGATTGCTAAAGACTGGGAAAGTTGGCAGCTCTGTAACCTGGAGCACAAGAAAACAGTCGAGGAAACATCCCACCATTGCAGGTCTTCTCCCCATCCCAGTCCTTGACTAGCAAGGTGTAGGGAGGACATTGCCAGCATAGTCCTTGGCACAGCCTTGGCCCAGACCAACAAGTGCTGTCCCAACCTGTCCCACCATATGGGTCCTAAAGAGGACCCAGGACCACATGCTACACAGGGAGAACACAGATAGGTTGTCCCATTTGGCTCCCATCTTACATCCCCACAAACATCACAGAGTCAGTAGAAAAGAGAAAGGGAGGCAGACAAGGAGAGGGCACACATTTCATCCTCCTCTTCCCAAGAAAAGACTGTCCCATGGCAGGGGGTTGGAACTGGATGATCGTTAAGGTCCCTTCCAACCCAAACCATTCTGTGATTCTATGATCTTACTCCTGCAGAAGACATCAGTGAGGCCAAGTGGGATGGACAGCCTTAACCAAGCTGCAGTTGAAACTTGCACCTTTTGAAAAAAACTCATCGCAGTGAGTCTGGGAAACCACATTTTCTGGTTCACTCCACTTGGCCAGAAATCTGAGACAACATTTTGAACTCTGCTCTAGCAAACACAGGAACGGGAAGGGGGTAAGAGTGGAACATGTCAACGAGATGACATCCGCAATCAGCATAAAGACACGGATATGAGAGTATGATGACTTATTTTCTTCATTCCCATTAATTTGGGCAAACCCAATCTGGAGGCAAGATCCCTCTGCTTAGGGCTCAGGGTTGGATACCAGCAATGAGGGAGTTATATATACTGCTGCCTGCCCTGGAAATAAATCAATGGAGGGGAAAACACAGCTCAGTGTGAACCTTGGCCCATTGGAGAGGGAGTTAATTAGCCCCCCTGCAGCTAATTATTGCCATGAGATCAAGCATTTTGTGCTCTTTGGAGAACGGGAAGACAAAGAGGGGGGAAAGAAAAAGAAGGGGGGAAAAAAAAAAAAAGCATTGCACTGTCGCTGCTGGAATTTGTTTGTGAGACCACTTTATCAGTGTCAAGAGAAAAGCAGGCTGGTTTACACCGCAGGGGTCCAAATCGCTCAGCTTACTAAAAGGCAGCTTGCTGGGGGGTGAGAGCCTGCTGTTTTGCTGAGCTCGTTCCTAACGGGCCCCAAAGGTGATGGAGATGTTACTTATGGGCAGCCAAATTCCCAGCGCATGAAGGAAGGGACTGGCATGAGTAACTCTTCGATATCACGTGGAGTCATGTTTTAACGTGGGTTGGGAAGAGAGTCCACTGCAAGCCCTGGACCCTTGGCCTTGGTGGGAATACCGGCACCAGCAAAATACAGGGTTGACCTCATTGACATTGGGAAAAAGCTCAGATTCAGTTGGTTGCCAGAAAAAACACTGAGCACCTGTACTTAACAGCATGAAGATACAGCTATATATTACATACATCCATGCGCACACAAAGTTGTCCCTAGCATTAAAATTTCATTACAAGGAGTGTACCAGGAATAACCAGTATCAATTATATATTACACGCCGCTTTAGTCTAAAAGAAATCTAATGGCTCGGGGGTTCTGCTGCCAGAAGGAGCCTCGCTTGTGAGGTTTGAAGCTGGTTGTGTTGAGGAGCTTTGTGATTTAACATCCATCTGCCACTCACCCAGCCCCATATCGGTACGGGGGGGATGCCCAGGACAGGACAGGGGCTGAGGACTGGATCTGATGGCTTTCAGAGAGGTTATTCTCAAGGAAGAAATATTTTATGCTTCAGGTGGTGAAACACTGGCACAGGTTGCCCATGGAGGCAGCAGAAACGTTGAAGGTCAGGTTGGATGGGGCTCTGGGCAACCTGATCTAGTGGCAGATGTCCCTGCTTACTGCTGGGGGGTTGGACTGGATGACTTCCACAGTCCCTTGCAACTCAAAGTATTCTGTGATTCTATGATTCTGTAAAGCTCTCAGTTCTCTGTCCGGATCATGCCCCTGTGCCATGGGTCTCCAGCCCCAGTGCTCCCTCCACGTGGGTATTTTGTACCCTGGCCTTCACAGTCAGCCTTGCTCCCAGTTTATCATTGTACTGGCACCAGATCCCCTTACGTCACCTGAGATGCCACCTACAGCCATGGGCACCTCTGGAGGTGGTTGTTCCTGGGTAGGTTGGACACCTCTTGTTGGTGGGATGACTGGAGGCGTCTCCACTGCTGACAGAAGCTCTTTGGTGACCACAGTCTCCTCCTTTAGATCCTTTGGTAGAACCCACATCCCAGATCTGCAGCGTGCCCGTGAATTTGCCCCACACCATTTCCCTCTCAAAGCACCGACAGCCCTCCCTCCAGCATCTGCAGCCACCCAAACCTCTTCCTCCAGCATCCCACGCCTGAAGGCTGGCAGCTTCTAAAAACCAAAACAAAAGAGACAACCTCCTCCGTTCTCGGCATGCTCCTCACCCCGCTCATCCTCCAGCCATTCAGCCCCAAGCAGCCCTTGACCCAGCCCTATTGAAAAGACCAGTTGGTTTCCACATCTTCATGGTGGGGAAATAAATGTTTGCATTGTCCGAAGGCTTTCCAGTTAAACGATTGGCAGATCCTCCTTTGTGGACGGCAGGCAGCGAACAATCCCAGCGTCCTGACAGATGCCATCTAATAAAAGACAATGACAGGGACACTAAGCCACAACGGGGCGAAGGGAGGTGTGGTCGTGCTAAAGTCTTAACGCTGATATTTTAATCCAATTAGTGCCCCTGGGTGTACAAGGCAGTAGCTCTTGTGGAAATCTCGGCGTGTAGGCAGCGTGGGCAACAGTCACGTCGGGGGGTCTGCAGGACCTTGTGCACCCCCTCAATGCTTCTGAGGGAAGACGGGGGGTGAGGGAGGAAGAAATTAAACTGCAAATCCAGATAGATCTTGTCTAATGGTTCACATGGGAAAGGAGTTTGACAAAAGATGGTTTGTCAGGTCAAGAAAATATTTTATTTGCTTTGGGGCAGGTAAGAGGGTAGAGCAAGATGGTAGAGCAAGCCCAAGCCTGGTTCAGGAGGTACAATAAGTCAGAGACCATTGCCAAGAAGCAGAAAGGATCTGGCTACCCTGGTGTGTCGGAGACAAAAGCAACATGGGAGAGACACTAGCAGCATGGACATCAGCTGGGTTAATACTAAAGTGGGTCCCACATTTCTCTGCTGCCAACAAGCCCATCGCTGCACTGTGAAAGCCCGATTTCCCTTTCCCATTCAGCAGATCACGGCTGAGAAAGTGATTTCTCAAGATGCAGATTAAAGCAGAGCAGCGGAGAGCCTCCACTGCAGTTGTGAAAAGGAAGTCATAAAAAATAGTAATTAAAAGTAATATTTCTTCTGGGTAAACGCCTGTGCAGGGCTGGGAGTTGGTGGAGAGAAAGATGCCTGAAAGAGAGAGGATGCAGCAGAGGCAGAGATGGGACAGAAAGGCTTTATCTGCACCAGTGAACAAAACAGGACAGGGACAGGGACTGCACCGTCCCTGTTGTTACCCATTAGCACAGCCCCTTGCACAGTTTTAATCCAGAAAAATAGCCCCGTTGGATCCTGGTCTCCTCTGTGACCTGTCTGTGCCTCGGTTTCCCTTTGTATCACCAGGGATGACAATGTGTCCGCTGGATGTCCTGTCCATGTAGATGGTGTGGCGGTGGGACACGTGGCGTTCCAGTGTGGCTGCTGAACTGGGGGTGGGGAAAAGCGAAGCAATTTGGGTTGCATGGAAGAGGTTTCTTTCATTGAAATGAAAACATGAAAAGATTTTTATTCGGTTCAACCGTGAACTGAGCACATAGGATCTCCTGGAGTGACAGCCAGGGCATAGCCTAAGGGCATCTCAGATGGTAAAACCTACGTTGGATAGGGTTGATAGTAAAAGCCCCCATGTAAAAGCAACATCTGTATACATAAATTAACCAGAATTTCTTCTCTGAGGTCCTGAGGTCTTCTGCTTGGGCTGCCCAAACTGCAAACACCCTTCCAGGTCCTGATCCAGCAGAGATCTTACACCATCTGTGATGCCTCCTGTGGGAGATGGAGTACTTCTGTCCGCTCCCCAATCTGGCGTTGGCCCCTCAGACTTGGGCAAAAAGAGACCTCCTCCTAGAAGAGGGGTTTGGAGGTGATCACAGTCTCAGCGTGATGCTCTTGGAAACCTGAACCACGCGTCTGCCACGGAGAAGCTGCCAGGGGGATGACTGCAATCAGACCTTCCCAGGAGAGGCTTCATCCATCGGATCGTTTCAGCTGCAGCGAGGCGGTGCCGGCCCCAAAGGCAACAGATGAGGCCCCAACCACGATGAACTTTTTGGGAAAGGTACAAAAAAAAAACCCCAAAGCCAACAACCCTAAAGCCCAGTGGGACTCCTTGCTTTCCTGCCGCTGAATCTTTAGGAATTAAACAGAAGAAATAAGAATGGAGCAACAGTAAATGGAGATTGTAAACGTGAGCCAGACTAAAACCTTAATGCGTCTAAGCAGGCACCGGGGGAAAGCAGGAGTGGGAGGGAACGGGGTTGAGAGGGAGGGGGGGCTGGTTTTTTTCTGATGGGCGGAAAGGGCTGTGGGAAGATCAAGCGATCTCGCTGCACTCAGGGGAGAGGAACCAGATGCTCGGGGAGCAGGAGCTGGAAATGCAATTATTCTCCTCGACACACAGATGCTGATGCGCCAGGCTGGGTTGCACCCAAGAGCTTGGAGGAAATTTGGAGGGAGCTGTGTGCAAGACAAGGTTCATGACCTCCACCACCCCACCCCTGGCTGTGGTCCCCACATGGGTTTTGGGGCACAGACAGGTGGAGGCTATTTGAGGGATGATGGGATGATGATGGGAAATTATGCATATGGAGGAGAAAAAGGGTTTTTGGTCCTCTGTAAATGTTTCTGGGACAAAGTGAAGACCTGCTCATGGAAAACGACCTCCTGAGTTCTCCAAATGAAAAAGGAGGGTCTCAAGCCAGCCCAGGATGAGCCTGGTGTGTGAGACTCGTGTCTCAGATGTGGAAGACCGGGGCTCAAATCTCTGCTGTATTTACTTGTCCACGGTGCAGATGATCATCCTAGGTAGGACCTTACAGAAAATCTGCTCCAGATGTAAAGTAGCACCTCTGGGGTTTGACACACCACAGCCTTCCCACAGAAGAGCCATTTTATCCGGAAACTTCCAAATGGTTTCATGGAATCAATGATTCATTCAGTGCCTGTGTTTTCTCTGGGTAGACCTGGAAGCAACGAGCTCCGAAAACCCTGTTCAACCTGCCAAGGATGTCCAAAAGCCCCTGGGGGTCTCAAACACTTCACAACTAAAGAGCTCTACAACTACTGTTGGAAGAGGGAATATTTTCTGGTCCAACAACCTGATGAATTTCCAACTCCCACACCTTTTTTTTTTTTTTTCTTTGCAAGCCATTTGGAACTGATTTTCAGACCAGGGATGGGCCAGAATTGGTGGCAAGAGGGTCCTTCATAAGATAAGATGCAAGGGCCATGGTCCCTGTAGCTCTCCTGAAAACCCTGCAGCATGCTAAAACCAAGGCTTTTCTGGCATGACTCTTCCTGATCCAAAATGCTCTACATCAGCTCCATCAGTCAGTGAAATCCTACCCTTTCTGGTTGAAATAAGAAATACTTAAACAGAAACCAAATATTTTTCTTAGGATATCATAGGATCATAGAATCATTAAGGTTGGAAAAGACCTCAAGGACCATCAACTCCAACTATTAACCCAACACCACCTAACCCACTAATATGTAGGATTAAGACCCGGATTGCATGTGTTGCTTGTCCCTCATGCTTGGGTTATTGGGAGCTGGTCTGAGCTTGCAGATCCCCAGTGCAAGGCATGTGTTGAGCATCAGGTTTAGAAGAGCTCCAGCTTGGTCACCTCAAGGCTGCCTGACGTTAAGAAAGTTCCAAAAGGATGACCAGATGTGCAGGCTTGGAGCCCACCAGCTCACTGCCTTCCCTTGCTGGATCAGCCAGCGTAATGAGACCATGATCCTTCCCTACGAACGTCCCTTCCATTCCAATTTGTACAACTGTACTTTCAGCGCTGTGCATAAATACACTTTAAGTTTCACTCTGCCATCCACAAGAGGAGATGAAAAAGCAAGCCATAAACAATCACGGCAACATCAGCTTTACTATTATTATGACCATCAGGAAATTTCAATGTTCTTGGAGTATCCCAGGGTTCAAAAAAAAAAACCCTGCCTTGACCTTTTGTCTCCCAAAGTGTTTCTTTACATGGTCCAACATGAAATTATTACCAGACCTCTCCCTACGCCATGAGGCAGCTAAGAAATCAAATCGCTTTGTGAGTAAAAGAGCAAAGCAAGGTTGGTTTCCCAGGGATGGTGGATTCTCTAGTGTCCAATACAGCACAGACTCCAATGGAAGATTTACCCAAGGCTGTGACATTCACAAAGTCTCTCCAATGGGGAGCTTTGCTGGAACTCAAGAGAGTGGATGCTCCTGGGCTGCTTTTTCCTTCACTGAGGATACAAACTGGTTCCTCCTCTTTATCCCTGTGCCTGGTTATGGGAAACTTAGAGGGTTCATCCTCTGCCAAACTAGTATTAAAAGATGTAAGAGGTCCTCAGCTGCTGGAAGCCACCCTCCATCGCTACACAGCTCTGGTTTCCTTAGGAAATCCAAGTCAAGTTGTGACAGTTGCTCTGGTGAAAGACACTGCACAAAACCAAACATGAAACCTTCAGAAATAGATTTTTGCACCTCTCATGCAAAGATGAGCATTTTAAATGTCTCTGAGGTGAGAAGATTTGACTTGAAAATTTTCCTCCAGGCTCTAACACCTAAAGAAAAAAAAAAAAAAGACTAAAAAAATTGAATGCTGATGACTTTTTCTCTACTCGCATGGTTTTAGCTTCTGAGGGCCCAATGTACATCCTGGAGAGTCTAAGATTGCCAGAGCTGAAGCTGCCAAATTTAAAGATGTGGGAGAAAGAGCTGGTTGATCACACCAGGGTGAGCTATGGATGGGACAGACACTCTGCCAGGTGGCTCAGCACCCATCTCCCAGATTGTGGTGACCAAGTCCTCTTCCTGCTCTGCCTGTCACCTCAACACATAGAATCATAGAATGGTTTGGGTGGAAGGGATCTTAAAGACCATCGAGTACCAACCCCCCTGCCATGAGCAGGGACACCTCCCACTAGCCCAGGACCCTCACCCAGCCTGGCCTTGAACCCCTCCAGGGATGGGGCATCCACAGCTTCTCTGGGCAACCTGGGCCACTGCATCACCCCCCGCACAGGGAAACATTTCTGCCTAATATCTAAATCAACCAATCTCTGAGACCACCACGGAAAAGCCAACGCATGCTGTAGCATCATGTAGACCTCAGCCACATCCACTTTTCGGACCTTCTCTGAGTTTGTGTGAACCACCTTCTCATGTCCTCCTCCAAGAAGAGACCACAGCCCTGCACGGCTGCCCTTGGGAAGAGGGGACACGCAGGATGCCACCCGGTCCAAGCATGCACACATGGAATCATAGAATCATAGAATCAA
Source organism: Pterocles gutturalis (assembly GCF_000699245.1). Classification (NCBI taxonomy): domain Eukaryota; kingdom Metazoa; phylum Chordata; class Aves; order Pterocliformes; family Pteroclidae; genus Pterocles; species Pterocles gutturalis. The sequence goes on along the minus strand of NW_010130810.1, from coordinate 32,625 downwards.
TCATAGAATCCTAGAATGGTTTGGGTTGGAAGGGACCTTCAAGATCACGGAGTCCCACCCCCTGCCATGGGCAGGGACACCTCCCACCAGCCCAGGTTGCTCAAAGCCTCATCCAGCCTGGCCTTGAACCCCTCCAGGGATGTTTTGCACCCATGCATGTGTCTCTGGGTGTGTGCAAGCTGTTTTTTTCAAGTGTGTGCATTGCACGCTCATGCCATGATGTATGCACACACGTCTGTCCCACGGGGACCGAGCAAACCCCGTCCACCCAGATCCCTGGCTCTGAATCGCAGCTGTGGCCGGGGGCAGGCTGACCTCCACCGCACGAGGTATTAATGAACGGTAACGGGATCTCGCTGTGACTCATCATCTCGGATCTGACAAACTGTTGATCCCATTGATAAAAGCCCGGAGGGTTCAGGCACCCAGCCAAATCCCTCCACTTCATTCATGGAAAGGAAGGGCTGGGGAGGGAAATCGGCTGGGCTCAGGTCCAGGGAACAGAAGCACAAGCAGCTCTGGCTATCACACAGAGCCCTTCGATAGCCATGGATGGAAGCCAGAGGCACGAGCAGGAGGTGGGAGCCGTGGCCATCCCCACGTAAAACGGTGCCAGCCAGAAAACAGCAAGGTGGTGATGTCCTGGGCCAGAAACTCTCCTCGGGGGTGGAAGAGGAGCAGAACCTCCAACAAAGCCCTATCCAGGAAAGGTTGTGTCCTTCTGCCTTTGTGCAAATCCCTCTGCTAGTTTTGTTAACCCAAGAAGTGCCGGTTTTGGATTTAGAGACAAGCTGCAGCCCTAGATGCCAGCAGCAAGAGAGACTCCGTCAGCAGGATAGATAAAGGGACAGAAGGGACAGGTGGTGGGTGTTGTGGGATGCCCAGACTGCAAATACCCCTCGTGCAATCACATCCCAAGTTCTCCAAGATGCCCTCAATTGCTGGAAATTACACGTGATATTTCCTTGCAGCTTTTCCTAATCACTGCTGGAGAGGAAGAGGCACCTGGAGCAGCCAGCCCCTCCAGCCCTTAGGAATAATCCCCCAACTCTGTCCTTGCAGGGCTGGGAAGTGTACACAGCACATCATGGAGAGAAGTCCCTTGCCAATGGGCGGGGTAGGCAGATGAACCGCCCCATGGGCTACCCGAGCACATGGCACCCATGGGGACACCCATCACAGGGGGCAAGCATCAAGAAAACAGGAACCTCTAGGTAAGCACCCAGGCCACCAGAATATTAGTCCACAGGGGTCCTTCCTGCTGGAGACGGAAAGAAGCACCACCCGCAAATCATAGAATCCTAGAATCCTAGAATGGTTTGGGTTGGAAGGGACCTT
>NW_010130810.1:5693-31268 GCF_000699245.1 Pterocles gutturalis | reverse complement strand
CCATAGGCAGGGACCCCTCCCCCTAGCCCAGGTTGCCCAAAGCCTCATCCAGCCTGGCCTTGAACCCCTCCAGGGATGGGGCATCCACAGCTTCTCTGGGCAACCTGGGCCACTGCCTCACCACCCTCACAGGAAAAAACTTCCTCCTAATATCCAATCTAAGTCTACCATCTTTCATCTTAAAATTTGTCATGGTTTAATCCCAGACGGAAATAAGCACCACACAGCCGCTTGGCCACGCCCCACCCCGCAGTGGGATGTGGGAGAGAATCAGAGGAAAAAAGTAAAAAAACTTATGGGTTGGAATAAGAACAGTTTAACAACTGAAATAAAATAAAATAACAATACTAATAATACTAATATTAATACTATGAATGATAATAATAATAATGAATTTAATGAAAAGGAAAACCACGAAAACAAAACCCAAGAAAAACAAGTGATGCAATTGCTCACCACCTGCCAACCGATGCCCAGCCAGTCCCCGAGAAGCAATTGCATCTCCCCGGCCAACTTCCCTAGCTTTATACTGAGCATGACATTTTATGGTATGGAATATCCCTTTGGCCAGTTTTTATTGTATGGAATATCCCTTTCTTGTAGAGAAGAAGCTGGGACCAAAGGGGCAGGATGAGAAGCTGAGAAAGTCCTTGGCTTAATGTAAGCATTGCTTGGCAACAACTAAACCATCAGTGTGTTATCAACATTCTTCTCAACACAAATCCAAAAACACAGCCTCATACTAGCTACTTTGAAGAAAATTAACTCTATCCCAGCCAAAACCAGCACAGCCTTAGTGCAAAAGGCTGTGTCAAAAAGGCGAGCTTAGCTCAATATGCAAAGGAGCGGGGTTTTTAAACGCAGCACATTTTGATAGAGCATCCCAAGAGGTTGATCACACTCAGCAATGCTTGTAGACTTCAGGAAACAATCCATTCGAGCAGGGTTGGGCTACCTTTGCCAAGGGGGAACCTTTCTCACATCTCAGGGGCAACCAGAACAGATCATGTCGTGTTCCAGGGGCTAAACGCACCATCTTATGTCGATAGCACAGAAACTTCTCAATGGGTTTCTTTTCAAGTGTCATGTCAGGACACCTGACAGCCAACCCTATAATATTTTAAGCTGTGGGGATAAGAACTGAGCCACAATCCTCTCTCAGACGGCAATGCATGGAGGACCCAGGCTTGGATAGGCTGAACACATCCTGCTTTCACTGATAGCATCTCCCTGGTCTTATGGATGAACTGCAGCGAGTGACAACCTGTCATGGACAAAAGACTCCTCAAAATGACCCCACCTGCACTTTGATCCCTAGCCAAACACGTTGTAAGGAGGAGAGAGATGATGTCTGGTTTGCTTTAAAAGCTGCAGCAGCGGCTGAAATCAGTCCAGCCCCCAGACTAGTGTTGGATTAGTCTTGCTCCACTGCTTTAATGTTTCTGTAAAGGTTAAGTGCTGATTCCTGAAGGTGTTAACCATGCAATAGGGCTATCTGGGATGGGAAATCAGAAACGATAGCCTGAAAGCAAGCAAAAGGTAAATTTAAAATGTTTATGAAGACCCTTCTGAAGAGAGAGAACATAGAATCCCAGGATGGTTTGGGCTGGAAAGGAACTTAAAGCCCATCCAGTGCCACCCCCTGCCATGGGCAGGGACACCTCCCACCAGCCCAGGTTGCCCAAAGCCTCATCCAGCCTGGCCTTGAACCCCTCCAGGGATGGGGCATCCACAGCTGCTCTGGGCACCCTGGGCCACTGCCTCACCCCCCACACAGGAAAACATTTCTTCCTAATATCTCATCTCAATCTCCCCTCTTTCAGCTTGAAACCATTCCCCCTCACCCTGTCACTAAATCCCAGGCTGTGGTACAGTGCCCAGGAGGGAAGGGGACTCAATCCCACCACCCACTTGGGGCTGACTTCATCAAACCATCAATCCTGTAGAAACCAGCAAGGTAACTTGAGAAACCTTGAATCTAATGCAAGGCAGACCTGCAACAGCAAGAGCAAAACACCTACAGAGACCCCAACCCCGATCCCACCGCTGGACCAAACCCAACCCTTGGCGAGCGACCTACGGCATCCCCTCGTATCCTCACGTTACTTCCAAGCCTCGATGCAGAATTCAGGGAAGCACCTGCCGAAGTACTAGTGACTAAACTACATCAAGCAGAGAGGAAAATGAATGCTTTAGCTGCGTATTGTAGCATTAGTCACGAGCTGCTGTGCGTGAGGAAAGTCGATCCCCGCGTTGCGCTCTACCCACGCCAGCAGTCCCATTGAGATCCAGAGTTACTCAAGCGGGGAGAGTCAAGCAAAGTGAGGATGTGTGGGTAGCTTTCGCAGTGCTTTTAAGGTAACATTTGAGGTTGCCATCCAATTTTCCCTCTTGAAATTCACTGAGCAATTTTCTCCCTCTTGTAATGCTTTTTTTTTTTTTTTAACTTTAAAAAAAATAATCCACATTACAGAGAAAAATGGCAAGAAACTGTAATTGTAGAGGAGGGGAGCGAATGCAGAGAAGGGAGAGAAGGCAGCTGTATTGACCATCTGCTATACCGCTAAAAACACCCACTTAAGTATCTGTTTACAAATCAAGTTGCCTGTGTTAGTAGAAACAGAGGCACTTGCTTCAGAAGTATCAGACGATTGGCTGCCAACACGCTGAGTTTATTAGGTAGCAGACTGGGTCTTTGTGCAAATGTGCGGTAGGAGGAATAAAACCAAAAAGCTGTTCTTAACAAGGAAATGTTGAGACACACACGGGAGAAAAAAGTGCCTGCGAGGAGCTGCAAAGAGTGCCCACCCTGTGCCAGCTGCCATTGCGAGAGGAATCCTAAGCTTTCTTAAACACGAGGTGTAGCTTAAAAAAAATAAATAATGATGGATAAAGACTCAGCTCCAGCTTTGTCTCTCTTGTTTACCAAGGGCCACATCCAGGAACGCTGCACTGCCAAAGAGACATATTGTGGCTCACAAGACTGTTAGGAAAATGATTATTTCTTTAAAAAAATTGAAGTTCGCATTTATTTTATTATTTCTTTACAGCACTGACTTCTTGGAGTGCTCAGAATTCCTCCGGAGCATGTTAGGTACCATTCCAGCGTTTATCTTGCGAAACCTCCTATGAACTATTATTAAACTAATATATTTGCGACATTTTGTGACTGTTGCCATAAGATAAGGCTTGATACCTGATGGTATCAAACCAGCCTGGCAGTCTTCATTGAATTCCAGCAAGTGGGTAGAAAGGTTTCCGAAACCATGAGCCTGAATGCTCTCAGAGTAATGAGCCCAGTGAATAAGGTCCTATTGTCCTCTTTCTACAGGAGATCTGATGGGGATGCGAACACTGTTAACAATGTAAAAATGCCGGAGGGTTCAGGGCTGGGCTCTATGACATCTTCTCAGCCCCAAATGCTGAGTCTCACGTTGTTGCCTCGGATGCTGGATCCCTTCTCCAGCAGTGGCAGTGAAAAGCACGACCCTCTGCTCCATGGAGGTCCCATTAAAAGCCCTGACTTCAAAAGACTTTGGTGGAGACCAATGTAAAAATGTGACTTTGAACCTTCCACACCATCTTTATGTGGAATTAAACCTCTGGTTTTAGGAGCACTGGAAAACTGTAAATGAGATCAAATACATGGGGTTGCACAGCTGGGAACAGCTGGGTGGAAGACACGTGGCAACGGAGATCAACCAGTGCAGCCCGTGGATGGTGGCACCTGATCACCCACTCTAATGTAGACATCTAAAAGTTAGATGAGCTGAGGTCATAGAACCATAGAATCCTAGAATGGTTTGGGTTGGAAGGGACCATCAAGACCACCCAGTCCCACCCCCTGCCATGGGCAGGGACACCTCCCACAAGTCCAGGTTGCTCAAAGCCTCATCCAGCCTGTCCTTGACCGCCCCAGGGATCGGGCATCCACAGCTTCTCTGGCACCCGGGGCCGCTGCCTCACCCCCCGCACAGGAAAAATACTAAACAAAAAGCCCCCAAACACCTTCTAGAGGTGTGTTTAATCACAGCAGGGATAATGAAGCATCCCAACCCCTAAGCTGTCAGGTCATCGCTCGTAAATGTCTAATGATGCAAACAGAGTTTTAATGATGTATGGCTAACTGATTCCTATTTCCATTTTCATCATCATTTGAGAAACAGGCGCAGGAGGACACAGCTGCATTTTGGGAAGTCTGCACACACAGCTGAGGCTGCCTCAGTTTTGAAAATAAGGGGCTGTGTACCTCTGACACAGCCACTTCCCAGATGATGCCCTTCAGAGAACCAAATTTGGGTCTCCAGGAGCTACCTCACCATCCCATTCCATCCCAAAAATGGATTTTGGGATAACAGCAATTTTAGGGTAATCCAGCAATGGTGTCTTGAAGTCAACTGGAGGAAACAAAGCTTTCTCTGATTACAGAATTTACAGGATAGGACTTAAAAACCAGGGAACAGCGCAGGTAGAGTTGCCTTAAGACTAACTGCACTCAACTCTCCCAGCTCCAGTTTCCCGGATTCTATAAAACAGGAAGCCAGGTGCTTGCTGTGTTGGAAACTTATCCAACATAGTCCAAAAGTCCCAGGAGAAAGATGTTTTAGGTGCCAAATATCACCCAATGAACCTTTAGAAGCATCCCCCTGACTCCCAGCTTGGCCACTGCTGGGCACACATGGCAGCAATAATAGATTCACAGAATCACAGGATGGTTTGGGGTGGAAGGGACCTTCAAGATCATTGAGTTCCAACCCCCTGCCATGGGCAGGGACACCTTCCAGGCTGAACACCCCAACTCTCTCAGCCTGTCCTCACACGGGAGATACTCCAGCCCTCTGACCATCTTTGTGGCCTCCTCTGCTACAAATGGACCAGTGGAAACGAGATGTCCAAGGCAACCACAACTGCTGTACATCAAAGCCTCTTCATCGATCAATTCGTGGTCTTTTACATCCACGAGAGATCTGGCTTGTACTCCACCTCAGGCATAAGCAGGGGTCAAAGTGGGACTCTGAAAATATTGTTAGGGATACTTAGAAATGTTAAGGCAGATGGCACAGCTCCATCTTACCTCCTGCCTGCAGAAAGCCCTGGCAAGCTCCTCGGAAGTCCTGGCTGACTCTGCAGCCGATTTCACACCATATAAAATCCCGGCTACATGCCAGGGATCTTCTCCCTGACAAGCAGTCCCACCAGCAGCCCATCACACCTAGGCAGGGTACCCTCTCCAGGAAAGCCCTCCCTGGCTCTCCTCCCTTATGTCCCCTATACAGTAGTTTTCTCTCGCTGAGGAGCCCAAGGAAGAAGAGCCCACACAGTCACACAGATTTTTCAAGCTCCAACAATGGGAGCAAGGAGGCCAGCCCTCTCTTGCGACCCACGGCAGGCTGGCAAGCCTGCATGGTAGCCAGATCCAGGCAGCTACCAGCCATTCACCTCCTGCAGGAGACAATATTCCCCATCTCTGAACAAGTGCGTTTTACGAGGGAGTGAAAAGAGCAGACACCGCCGATCAGCTGTTAATGCTCACACCGAAGATGAAAACATTTAACATGAAATCAGATCTTAGGGGATAGGATTTTTTTCTATTATTATTATATTCTCTCTCTCTCTCTTTTTATTCTCTTCCCTTTTAATCCACTCCTTTATCTCCCAGGCCTTGATAGTGTCAAGAACTGAGTGATGACTACGGTGTTACGTTGCCTCTGGTTAAATCAAATACTGCTTCAAGCAATGAGTGTCTGGCTAGGAGCAGTTCAGGAGTGATGGGGAGGAAGGGAATAGGCTACGGTCCTTTGACAGGGAAGGGAACCATGCTCTTGGACTGATGGAGAGAAGAATAAAATACCCCTGTGCCGGTTACCCCCGTCCTCTGGCACAACAGAGCTACCCACAGGGAGGGTTCAAATAATTTAGGGTTTGTGAGGCTGGTCCAGGACAGGAGGGGATGCTCATAGGAACAGGAGGGGATGCTCATGGGAACAGGAGAAGATGCTCCAACAAAGGCTCGTAAAAAATGACATCATCTTCCACTCAGAGCAAAGAGACAGTTTTGTGCTTTGTCTTCTCTAACCAAAGCTGCACATATGCACAAAAAAAAAAAAAAAAGCCCAACGCCTCCTACTACAGCGAAGCTCTGTGCTACACAGCCTCTCTCTCTCTGCAGGAAGAAATCAGTGGAAATGTTAGGCAGGGGACTCGTTTTGCTCGGCGGCAGCTGCCTCTTCAGAGGGCTGCTCAGCGACTGAACCAGCACCACCCAGTTGTGCATACAGGTGCACACGACAGAACACCATTGCAATACCGGCGCTGAATGCATCGCCGTTACCGATGCTGAGCGGCAATGCAGCCATTGCTCACAAACTGAGCTGAGCTTTCTTCAAGGTCAGTATCTGCCTCTGCTCCCACCAGGTGAAGCCTCTCCGAAAAGCCGGTGCACTCCTCCCACTCTGCTGTGTGCCATTTTACATCAGCATCAACGCCACTCAGAGCAGCAAAGCTCTGCTCTGTATTAATCCAGCAGGGCTGCTCAGCCACCTTAGGCAGATGAACACCAAACACATCCTGTGAGCAGCACTGGGAATCTACCCCCCACTTAAAAGAGGAGTTTTGGTTAAGAAAGAAATCTGAAAAGTCTGGAGAAAGGGGTCATTTTAGGAGCTATGGGATCTGCAGCACATTAGGTATGAGCCAGGTCAACTATAGTGAAGGCTGTGTTTATACAGACGTGTCCTTGGAGACGGAACTTGTCACCTCGGTGGCGAGGAGGAGTTTCCATCACAGTTCTGAAGTCACCAGCAGTCATGACGCTGTCTCTAGGCTGTTATCAACCCCTTGGAGCTTAAACACTTCTCCTCCCAAGGCTGTGTATAGCCTTTTGCATTGTAAGTTGCTGTGCTATCCCATAATTTAAACATTCAAGAGATGTTCAAAGCGGGGTCACGAATCTGAACTCCCTTGAATTGCTCAAGTTGGATCAAATTGCATAAGATGTCAGAAACTGCTGTGCTGGGTCAGACTCGTCCATTTTCTGTCTCCAGCAATACCCAGTAACAGATTCCCAAGGAGCATAGGAACAGGGTAAGATGACAGTTACCCACAACACTCCCAACCTCCAGCAATCTCTGCATCAGGTACTACATACAGAGAGAGGTGGGTTTTTTTTTCCTATTTAACATGTCTAACCACTTTTCAAGCCATGTAAACCTCAACCATCCACACCCCTCTTCAGCAATGCGTTCTGCAGCTCAACCTACATGCCCTGTGTTGTGGTTTGACCCTGGCTGGCAGCAAAACACCAAACAGCCGCTCGCTCACCCTCCCCCCTCCCGGGGATGGGGAGAGAACTAAATGGGTGAAGGGAAAAGGGACTCAAGGATTGAGATAAGGACAATTTAATAACTAACTACAGTAATATTAAAAAATAATAATGATAATGATAATGATAATGGTAATATATATAAATATACAAATGAGTGATACACAGTGACACTGCTCACCACCCATGACCAAGGCTCAGCCCGTTCCTGGCTAACAATCTTGGAGCAGGGAGAGTCCCAAAACCGCAATCCCATTATGGAGATAAGAGCCCAAGTGTCCGAGACCAAGACAGTGAGACGACCTAGTGCAAGAGAGAACTTCTGGACAGATCCTCATCTGTATACTCAACACAATGTGCACACTATGGAATAGCTCATTGGCCAGTCTGGGTCTCAATCCTAAACCTAAGGTCAAATCCTGGGCTGGTCACTGGGGCTGTGCTCCCTCCCAGCTCCTCCTGCCCCTGCAGACACGGGCACAGCAGAGAAGCTGGAAAGTCCTTGAGTGTCCTGGCAGCAGCTCTGCCCATCAGTGTGTGATCAGCTTCTCCTCAGCACAAACCCAAACACAGCCTCACACCAGCTGCTGGGAGGAGAGTGAACTCTGCCCCAGCTGAAACAGAGCATGTGGAGCCAGTATCTGAATCCTGTGGTATCCCAGTAGGTCAAAGGAGTCCCATGCCTCAGTTTCTCTTGATTTTTTTGATTGCAAACGCTCTAGGTTTGGGGCTACTTCTGCTTGAGTGCATGAACAGAAAACACTGGATGCTGGAGTCATGGGTTTTCCCAAGGAGGGGTGGCAGCCGGTGGAATTTAGTTTTCTCATTAACAGTCCCTAAAACTTCCAGACACCTGGCAAAGGGCAGCTTTGCTTGCAGCCTGACAACGCAGCGCACAAATCCAACGCCTCGGGACACGCGTACCACGTCCCTGCTAGGAAATAAAATGGGTCACGGCCAGTTCTCTGAGGGCAAGCAGCGCGGCACAGCTCACATCCATATGGCTAAACTCGCCCATCCTCCAAAAGAGGCTGGCATTGTGCCGGTTGGAAACCACCCACACTAAACCCTGCAGCATGCCCAGATATTGTCTGGGAGAAGGAGAGTTGGTCTGGGCCAAAACCGTGCTTGGGACCATGGTAAAAATTTAGCAGTACAGATGATCCCAGACCTGGAGTCAGCCTTGTCCCCCTCCCCTGGATGGTTTCTCAGGGCAAACAGAGACACAGTCCTGGTGAGAACAAGAACCTACAAGAACCCACTGCCCTGGGTTGGCTGGCTACCTACCTGGCTACCTGAAGGTTCCCAAAATTTAGCATCACAGATAACTGACCTCCAGTGTCCAGGTCCTGTTCAGTTTGCTTGTACAGACATACCCTCACCACCTGGGTACATACTCCTTATGCCCACCTCCCTGCCCACTGTTTCCCAGAAAAAAATCAGAGGAACCTGACTCATGCGTCTTGTGTCCTACAAGATGCTGAAGGAACAAGTGTTCAAGGGGTTCAAGGCCAGGCTGGATGAGGCTTTGAGCAACCTGGGCTGGTGGGAGGTGTCCCTGCCCATGGCAGGGGGTGGCACTGGATGATCTCTAAGGTCCCTTCCAACCCAAACCATTCTGTGATTCTAGGATTCCCACTGAATAATGCTCTGCACACATGTAGGCAGACACACATCTTGTTCTACAAGACCAGGAGCAGAGGAGCGCATAGGAACCAAAGCACCATTCTGCACGCTTCATCACGCAGCTTCTCCTTCACATCCTCCATGGCTCTGCAACAAGAGCTTCAGCTGTGCGAGCGTTACAGCTGGAGTTCTGCTGTCTTCTGCCTCAGCTCCACAACACATCTGCAAAGGCTTCAAATCAATCCTGAGGGGACATTTATTATTACAGCTTTCACGTTTGTATTTTTAACCTCTTTGAAGAGTTCCCAAGGATAGCCAGAGGAGGGATCCTATTTTAAAAAACCCCACAAAATTAGCACTTAGTGCATTTAGCGGACCGGCAAGCGGAGTGTTTGATCTGATCCTCAGGTTGGGAAGGGTTGGATTTCCTCATACAGAAGCCTAACAGCATCCTCCTCCCAAATCGAATTTCAGCCTCCGGTATCACCACCTCACAGGCTGTGGTTTCAGAGGATGTTGTTTAAGAACTGGGAGTACGTGCCCACCCTCTGTGTTAGGTGAACACACACACTACAAGAGCTCTATCCCACAATTTTATTAACTTAATTAAGAACAGCAGTGCTAGAAAAGCTCCAGTGCATGCTGGCAAAACCTCACAATCCAGATTTGCAACAGCATCCACTTTAAGGAGCTCAGGGGCAGACAAACAGCCCAGGCAGAAAGGTGATGGGTGTTTTTTGCACGCCATCTTTTTCCGGCAGGGAAGTGCTATCAACCCTATGGCACTGGAAAGAGCAAAAGGAGGCGAGAAGTTTCCCTAAAGACATCTCAGAAGTCTGACGCTGAGCAGAGAATTGAATACACTCCACCTGGCATTCCAGAATCAGAGGAATATAAATATTGGAGCAACAGAAACTGATGGATGTCCAACTGATGGGAAGGGACAGCCCCAGCCAAGCTACCTCACAACCTCCCGTAAAATTTCTCGTGTCTTCCTCCAATATAGCTGGCTGTGAGCCAGGGGAGAGAGGGAGGTCATTTCATATCACCTGTTATAATAATTTCCTTTCCAGGTTCTCCTCCCTAGGCAGACCCACCACTCACTGCCAGCAGAGCCGTTCCCTCCACTCTGGCTTTTGGGTCTGAACTCCTGGAAACAGAGACCGCAATCCTCCCTTTCCAAAGGCTTTTCTTAATTTTTCCAATTAATTTTGGTGCGGTTCCTAAAACGTTTCACAGGAACTATGTGTACACCCAGCAGTTGAGACCACCAGCCTGGGACTCAGCTCCAGGTGAAGGTACCTAAACGCAGGTGCCCACCTTCAGGCATCTCCATTCCTACCACATCCAGGGCAGTCCTCGCCCATACAGCCAGCAAGGCTGGGAAAGAGGTTCAGCTCTCCCTAAACCAGATGTTTCCTCCAGGACAGCTGGATTGTTCTCTCCAAGCACTCCTATGCTCGAGTTTCTTGCCCACAGGGAGGCATCCAGCACCTCCTGTGATGTCCCAAGGCATTTCTCCTGGCCTTCAGCTGCTGTTTCAGAGAAATGCTGCAGTCCCATAAGCTCTGTGTCATGTTTGCCAGCACTGCACCCCTTCCTATAGAAGAATAATCCTTCTGTCAAGCTGCAATATTCCTTCAGAGCAGCAAAACATTTAGTAAGGATGTGCAGCACCTTCAGCACCTGGTAATTTGGGCTGGGACCTCTGGGTGCTATTGCAACACGAGTTCTGGGAGGGAGAGCAGGCAAAAAACCACGACTGGGTGTGCATGTGCTGGGGAGCATCACGACGATGCGTGGGATCTGCGTTCCTTTTGTTGTTCAGGTTTACTCTTCAGTCGTCACTCCAGCTGTGATTAATTCTGCAAATCTTGCGGGGATGCTAACATTTTTATTACTGTGTTGCTAATAAGAGAGGTTAATTAGTCTCTCCTTTCTCCCAGCTGCTTGGAGGTGGTAGATGTCTTGGTGTGGTTTTAGCCATCACAGGCTGGGATGGAAGAGACATTCCTGGGAGGGCAGGACCGCGACTGGTCACTGTGCACCGGATTTGGAGCAAGAGGAACACCAACTTCAACCCTTGGGTTCAACCGATCTCAGGTCTTCTTGAAAAGCCCTGGTAAAGGGAGATCCCAACGCCCAGGCTCAGACCATACCAGTGTCCTCCCTGGTGGCTTCAAACCCATGGGGAAGCATGGGCTGCTTCCAGCATCCCAAACCCCTCACACTGTCCCTCCAGCTGATGAACTTGGGATCATCTGGGCATCTCGTCTCACCCTGTCCCATCCTCTGCCTCCAAACTCTTCCCCAATCCAGCCCGAACTCACCCTTGATATACTGGGGAGACCAGAAATACGTGCCGTGTTCCAGCAAGGTCTCCAAGATACGATGGGATCAAGCTGGTCTCCACTGAAGACACTTCTGATCCCTCCTCCTTCTTCCACTTCCATGCTACGTCTTCCACCTTGTGATCAGCTCACAGTTGGGTTTTCTTTCCTTCTCCTGCCGTTTCCAAGACAAGCCCCTGTACTTTGGCAGAAATTACTGCAGTGAGTCCCTGGGTGCAGGTCCATGAAGCCTGTAAGCCCAACTCCACCAGCTCCACGCATCGCTCAAGGCCAGCCGGGTGTACCTGATGGCCCTCTGCTCCTCTCTCTACACCATGGCAGCCCCAAGGCCAGGTCTGGAGGCCAACCTACAGTTTGTAGGGCTAACCAAAATAATTTCATTAATGGGAATTCTCAGTAAATCAGAATTTCAGGTGAGGATCCCCCTCTCCATCTAGCTTGTAATACAAATCCTTTTACAGCACAGCACGGTGGCTGTGCCAACATCTGCAAGAAGATGCCAAAGAGCAAGAAGAGCAGTAGAAGCCTCTGTGCTAAGTGCCCACCCACTTTCAGGAGTTCTGGGATGGGGCATGTGCTGGTGCCTCCACAGTGGAGCAGGGCTGGAGCCTCCTGCTCTTTGTTTTGGGGGAAATGGAGGTTGTGCAAATCCTTTGCGTTTCCACTTATCTCTCCTGGTGAAGGTTCATCTTCAGCTCCTGGAGCCCACAGAGTTTCTCAGAAAAAAAAAAAATAAAAATTTCCAAGCAAGGATCTTTAGGAAAATGAGATACTTGATGAAAAGCTATCCCCATGCCTTCCCTCACAATTATTTTTTAAGTACTATAGACATGAAATAAAATATTTTTATGAAAATGTCAGCAAGCAAACAAAAAAATCTGAAGAGATATTCCACACCAAAGCCAAAATCAATTCTGAAAAAATTACTAAAGCAGAAGAGTTAACCCCCAGACTGTAATTTCTTTCCCAGGGAGACAGCAAAGCCTCTAGAGCTCTCTGTACAGAGGGACTACTGCAGAGCCTGGCATTATTTGATTTTATTGTTTTTGCTTCAGAGTAATAACAGCCCTTGTCTGAGGCTGGGGACTGGATTTGTCCTTATAATATGACCTTTTTGTAGCCTACAAGTAGCAGGAAAAGGACAAACTCTAGCAGAAAATGGACAAGATCTCTGGCTTTCTGCTGATGGAAAGTCAGGTTTTATCCATGCTCAACCCCAAGCCACTCCAGAGACGAGAGCATGGTGATCTCCACTTATCCGCTGTGATCTGCCATTTCCAGAGCTCCTGATGGGAGGGAACGCGGGCCAGGTCCCTCAACCCACAAGGTTGACCCAACATCATTTCCTCTCCTGTAATCACACTCACCCCATGATGTTTTCTTTCTCCAAAAGCAGAAGGAATCACGATATGCTGGAATATGCAAATGTTACTGCTTGGGTTAATCCACCCCAAGTCTTTCATCTCCTGCAAAGCCCTGACCAGAACAGCAGTCTCCAGCAAGGGGCTTTCCTGCTCACTCCCTTCTCCTCTAGTCAACTATTCCTTCAACTCCCCTAAGAAAAGCCCTGGGAACTACTCACTCTCTGTTGGAAAGGCAAAGAAGCAAAGGAAAATGGCCAGGTACTGAAAACAGAAGGATTAATTGCCTCCTTGGGTAAATCAGAGCAGGTCAGGGCAGGCAGGTCTACCATCAAACCCATCCAGCGCTAAGGTGAGGAACTGATGGAGGGCTCTGCTAGTGGGACCAGCTCATCCCTTAACATCACTAGTGAGAAAAAAAAAACATTTTTTTTTTCAAACACATTGGATAAGATAACTTTCCTATGAAACTACAAGGAGAGGGAATGGGTCAGATAAAGGAGATTCATTTCAGTGTGTAGGAAGCATGAAGACCTTCCCAAACAAACCAGCTGGGTCTGAAATGTCAGGCAAATCCTCACTCAAGGAGCGCATCAGTAGGTACATCAATCAGACAAGACATCCTTCCAGCATGCACATGAGTGAACGAAGACCTCAATTATGGCTATGTGTTTCATTGCACATTGACCTTAAGAGTCCATTGCTTTATATGAAGGAATTTAATTCAATTAGCACAGCCCTGGGCTTTTCAGCCAGGCTACTAACTGACCCACTGATGTAGGACATTTAGAGGTAGCACAGGGCGCTGGGGTTCAAATGTAACATCTTTCCCCGCTTTCCATTTGCAGTGCAAAAAAAAAAAAAAAAAAAAAGGCATCAATAACCCCAGCAGAGGTGGTATTTGTTGCAAAAACATCCTAATGTTTGTTTCTGTGATTTTAAAGGCGAGAACTATTGTCTGCTATTCTTCAGGCTTTCAGAGTATATTCAACTATGGGTGCGTACCATTCCTAAAGCAACGAAAAACTCTAATCCACAGAGTACCCAATGGAGCTTTGTGCTGGACAGACACCCAGTGTTGGACCAGTGTTATGGTTTCAACCATAGCAGCAAAACAGCACAAGAGCTGCTCACTCACCCTCCCTCCTCCTGGGGGTGGGGAGAGAACTAAAGGGGTGAAGGGAAAAGAGACCCATGGGTTGAGATAAGAACCATTTAACAACTAAACTACAATAATATGGGAAATAATGATGATAATACTAATCTATACAAATATACAAACGAGTGGCACACAGTGACACTGTTCACCACCTGATGACCAAGGCTGAGCTCGTTCCCAGCTAACGATCCTGGAGCAGGGAGAGTCTTGAAACCACGATCCCAGAAAGGAGGCAAGAGCCCAAGAGCTGACCGAGAGAACCAGAGACAATGCCAAGACAGATGGCCCAGAGAGAGAGGGCACTTCTGGACAGAGCCTCATACTGGGCCTCTATCCTGGCCATGCCGTGCATGACATGGAACAGACCATTGGCCAGTTTGGGTCTCAATCCTAAACCTAAGGTCAAATCCTGGGCTGGTCACTGGGGCTGTGCTCCCTCCCAGCTCCTCCTGCCCCTGCAGACACGGGCACAGCAGAGAAGCTGGAAAGTCCTTGACTGTCCTGGCAGCAGCTCTGCCCATCAGTGTGTGATCAGCTTCTCCTCAGCACAAACCCAAACAGCCTCACACCAGCTGCTGGGAAGAGAGTGAACTCTGTCCCAGCCCAAACCAGGACAACTAGGCAAACCTCATGGGATCACTCACGACCTTGACCATAGCAGCTGTCTATTCTTTGCTCTGTTTCTGGTGCTACAACACAATGCCTTGACTTTTCACTACAAGACCACCTTGACCCAAGCCACTAAGGAGGACAGCCTGAGCACATCCCCTCCCTGATAGGATCTGACCTTGCTCATGCAGTTTGGCCAGACTGGGCAAATTGTAGCCAGCACCTCAACATCCCACTCTGCCACCAGCTATCCCAAGTTCTTCTTGACTGTGCAGGTGCCCCTACAGCCACCTAAAACAGGGCACAGGCTTCACCTCTGGGCAACTGATGGTTACCAGGGTTTGTGACATGGTTTTGGCTGCTGGAAACCCAACAGACAGCACTGACAAATTGCAGCAGGTTGCCTCCCCTCGTCCATCAGTCTTCCACCACCAGCCCAGCCACCTTCACGTTCCCTGGGAGATGCCACACAGCCCTTCAGCTTCACCCTACAGATACGTCACTCTGACGGGCTACAACACAGAAAATAGAAATGCCTACAAAGATGACGATTACAGCACATCATGGCTACTTTGTCATCAAAGAGACCTAGAGCCCGGCACTCTGTCGTGCAGATGTGACCAAGTTTGTGCATTAAATTTCTGCGTGTCTTTGGGAAGAGGGAGGCAGACCTCACAATCATGGGGAAATACGAAACGTGAGCACCAGAGCATCCACCCAAGAGAAATAAGCGCTCTTCCCCCAACCCATCAGAGGATGACAGGAGGGGGAAGGCAGCTTTAATGCCAATTTGTAACACCAAATTCCAAAACATTTTAAACAAAAATTTTAAAAAATTCCCAATTCTGCATGCAGGTGTGGTTTTTTCTTGAGATGAGAAAAGAAGGTCAAGCTGGAAGGACAAAAACTTTTGAAAAACCAGTAACACTACAAACTCCATAAAACCAGTGGCTGTGTCCCACTCCTCCCCCATGCAAGACCTGGGTAAGGCTGTACCCCTTCTCCTTGGCCAGAATTTGCCAGCACAGCAGCACAAGGAGCATCAGCAATGCCTGCTGCACCTTAACCTTTGGGTGCACCCAAGGAGGTCTGTCCTTGCAAGGCTGCAAGTAAGAGAAGGAGGCAGCAAGGGAGGGAAGATGAAATCTCAGAAAGCACCGAGGAAATTCAGGGAGTGGTGGGAATTGCCGATGCAGATGTGAGCCGAATACCTAGAGGAACGGGCAGACGGGGAAAAAAACAGCAAGGCTTGAAAAACCAGAGGCTGGTTCCCAGTGCTTTTGCTCCAAGCAGAGCAGGGATGCAGCAAGGGAGCGTGCCTGGTGAAGCGAGGGGGAGGCAGGGGCACTGACAGCTCTCATCCCTCTCCAGGGTATTTCAGAGTTGTGGGGGAAAAAAAAAAAAGGGGGAGAAAAACCATCCAGCTACCTCGCTGAAATTAGAAACTTAACAATGAACATGCTCCACATACAACTCGCCCGTCTCTGTAGCCATGGAGACGGCTACAAATCTGTGTCAGCCGAAATCCACTCTCCAGATCCTAAAATTTAAAGGAAAAAGGAGGGAGTGAGGGCTGGGAGGCGGGAGAGGGAAGGGGGAATTCCTCTGTGCTGTTTGGCTTTGATGTGCATCACGTTTAAAGGCACAGGGGATTATCGGAGGCTGATGCCGGCTAAAGCAGCGGCCGTGTAGCAGCTGATGTGTGCTGGCCACGTTTCCCTCCAGCAGAGCATCTCCCCGGCCTCTGTAGTGGTGTCGAAACATCTCAGTGCCAGGGATGAACCCACCACCACGGTGTTCCTGGGAGGCTGCAAAGCATCAGTAGCATCCTGGAGGCAGCGGGCTGAGGCAGCAGCTCAGAGGGGATGGAAGGACCAGGAGCAATGGGAAGGGAGCATCCAAGGGGTTGGTGCAGGGTTTTGGAGGGGAGACACCCAGGAAGGGGTTGGTGGTCTCTGCAGAGCAAAAAGGGCAGAGTCGGAGAGGAATTTCTGCTGCCAGGATGGCAGGAGAGAAAATGAAGCAGGAAGGAGAAGGATGGGACCAGAGACTTGTTTCTCCTGAGCTTAGAGGTCAAAGCTGGGATTTAGGGCATGAACAACACACCCCAAGTTAGCCAGACTGTTGGCTGGTTCTGTCCACAAAGCAGCAAAAATAGAGATATCTAGATTGTTGGACAAGATTTACAGCCTCTTGGACTTGCAAGCAGGTTCCCAAATGAGTAGGAGTGGCAAATTGAACCTGTGACTACACAGAAAGATCATGGGAAGGTGCCCTTTCAGCCAGGCAAGAGGACAGCCAGGGGATATAAGGCATAATGAACAGCCACTCTGCACACATTCATGGAGAAATCCTCTCCCATCTTGGCAAATTACAACTAACCAACCAACCAACATCCCCACCGCTCCGCAATCCCCACCCTTGACAAATTACTAGGATTTAGGTCGTTTTTACCTCTTCTGCATTTCCTTTTATTTCTTATTTGGGCTACTTGTGGATGTTTTGGTTCATTTTTTGGTACTCTGCATCTCAGTCCTATTTCTGTGCTGTTGAAGGCAACATATGGTATGAAACTAACGGAACCTTAGAGAACTTTAAAACTCTTATGGCAATGAAATAATCTTGAAGGCTTCATGACCAACGCTAATTTACACAGTTATCCTCAAACCACCCCCTTGTGAGTATGGATGATCCACTGAGTTATAAAGGAAGAGCTCAGGGCTGTTCTCAACACGATGTCTCTGAAGACTCCTTGGGAGATGGCGTAGGGTTTCCCATCAAGGGAAAGCTGGAGGTGTCCATTCAGAGAGGTAAAAGAGACATGGATTATTCTGATCAGCTCCATTTGTTTCGAGGGCTCACTCACTGAATCATCCACCGGTGAGTAATGCAGAAGCAGGGCGCAAGCTGAAGCCACTATGATCGAGCGAGGAAGCTCAGTTCCCATCAGTTTTTGTATGACTAGAGGGTGCTATCGGCCACAAGTTCAGGATAACCCACCAAAAGCAACCTAATTTTCCCCTACATCCATTCTCTGCTCGATCATGTTCCCACTAATATTGCAGGGAGATTTGGGATGGATAAGGCTGAGAGGTGAGAAGAAGTTATCCAGGAAAGGAAGACGCTCGGAAAACCATCTCTGGGCATGGATGTGAAAGAGAAACACACTTCACAGCGACTGTAATAACAGAATGACCAAAAAGTCCTAATTCATTAATCACTTCTATGGAATAAGCCTTATTCCAACAGGGGTGAAATTCCCCATCTCACTGCAATGCCCTGTCAAACAGGTTACCACTTGATTAAGGTCTGAAATGTGCACGGAGGATTTATGGAAATGGTCTCATTTGCTGCAATGCAATTAATTAGAAGTACATTCCCAGCCAGGTATGTTTTTAATGCTATCTGATCACTCTTCAGAGAAGAGGAAGAGAAAGGAAGAAAAAAAAAGGGCGAGTTTAACGCATTTTAAATCAGGAAATTAAATACATCAGTGCAACTCCTCTTTCTAGAGCACAGAGGTTCCGCTTTCCCTTTCTAAGAAAAACCCTTCAGAAGGCAGTTTTGCTGAACCTTGGATTTCCCCCATCAGTGAAGTGCAGCTGAAAGCAGCACTTGGGCTGGAAGGAAGGAACTAAACACGAACACTGGAAGTAGCCTGTTGAACAGAGATACGTGAACACCCCACCCTGACTAATTAGCAGCGCTCTCCCTGTTATGTGCGCTGCAGGAACTTCCCAATTAATTCATTCATATTTACAAAGCCATTGCAAGAGGCAAAGCATTAAATATAGATGGTAAATAAAATGGAATAAATAGCAACCCAGACAGCTCTCCAGGTTTTCAGGCCCCGTCAGCAGGGACATTCACTCGCTGCCCAGAGCAGGCTCCTTAACTAAGACCCGTCTAAGTGCGTTATTAATTTTTCAGTAGCATCTACTAGACCCAGTGAAGACTCAGTTATACAAGGCATGAGGACTCTGCCCAGAAGAGCTTTAAAATCTCCAGCCTCATGGCTGGTTTCAGTCACTGCTGATCTGCATCCCAGCCAGAGGATGGGCTGGGCACAGACCAGTATCCAGAGAAGATGTTGGGAAGAAATTTTTCACTGTGAGGGTGGTGAGGCAGTGGCCCAGGGTGCCCAGAGAAGCTGTGGATGCCCCATCCCTGGAGGGGTTCAAGGCCAGGCTGGATGAGGCTTTGGGCAACCTGGGCTGGTGGGAGGTGTCCCTGCCCGTGGCAGGGGGTGGCACTGGATGGGCTTTAAGGTCCCTTCCAACCCAAACCACTCTGGGATTCTATGATCCCCTTTGCCGCTCTGAATCCTCCTGCTGCCCAGTTTTGTTCTCCCAAACCAGCTGCCCCAGGTAGAATACGGACATGAGATAAGTCAGACAGCCATCACCCATCCTGCCTCTCCCAGTCTGGACTCTTCACCGAATGGTTTTATTTTTGACTCTGCTTGCTGTCAGCAAGGAAAGACATCAGGAGCAAACTAGAGCCAGGGACCTTTCTCCAGCCTCTGCTGTACGTCTGTGCTATTAAACTGTTGTCATAGTTTTACACAACACAGCCACTCACTCACCCTCATTCGTCCTGGGGATGGGGGAGAGAATTAAAGGGTAAAGGGAAAAGCTATCCTCCTGGGCTGACCTCCATAAAAAGTATGAGCTTCCCGAAATCCATCCCCAGAGTGCCTCTCACGAGGTCAATGGGTTTCCAAATTGCCCCTCCACCCCTCACTCACATCACCCACCCCTCACTCACATCACCCACTGTTATTTCATCACACGGGATGATTAGGGGGGAAGCACTCAAAAAACAGCCTCTTTGCACATCACCCCACGAGCTCCAGGGTTGAGGAGACAGGTTGATAATCTGTGCAGTCAGCTGCAATGTTCCCTCGGGTTAGGATTACATCAATTATCCCTATTTTTAGGCTCGAGGGTAAAGTCCCATCGCCCACAACAGAGGCAAACAACTCCCAAGGAAAAGGTATTAACACGTCTTTATATTCCAGTCTTTGTTAAGCTCCATGAGAGATCCATCAAGAACCAGAAGCCTATCAATTTCCAAAGCCTGGAGTATTTCCAGGATTCAGTTCCGCTCCAACCCAGCTGCTTTCTTCCCCCCTTCTTTTTCTTTCCTTGTTCTCCGTTATCCGCAGGAGTTCGTTTGCCTCAGAGTACCTCCTTGTACTTTGCTGAGCTCGTGCCATTATTATCCTCCCTGCAGAAACTCTTGTATAGGAGGTTTAAAATATGTGATGCAGTTCTTCATTTGTGGCTGCATCCCTCATCGCTATGAGCAGCCAGAAAACACAACATCTTATTAGAATTTTCTCGTTGAGTAAGCCTGGGAACTAATCACTCCCTTGCTGACCTCCCCCCCAAGACTCATCCCAAGGCTCCTTGTGCAGATCTTATTTTTCAAGTCATTATAATTTCTCTGCACGTGTTGTCAACTCTTGTGCCGGACACCGCATGACAGAGACCGCTGTGATGGACAAACAGGGACACCAAGAAGTAGAGCTAGAAAACCCCTGAATGATGCTCTGGACTCTTCACATCCTCCTTTTTCATACAGCTCCACCAAGACGCAGGATTTCGGAGCACGGCAAGGCAGGTTATGCAATGAACCCAGGTGTCAATGCCACAAGGAGCTTTCCTCGTGCCTTCACCCTCCCTCTGTGACAGCAGTTTGCCTTTCAAGGGCAAGAAGCAAACAAAAGAGGCTTTTGAGCCATCCCACCACCTAGCTGTCCTTGCTTTGTTTCCCAAGCCTGTGTGACAGGACAGCTCACAGCAGAAACAGAACAGCAGCTGGTACAAAGTCGGCACTTCAAGTGCTTTCGGACATCCACTCTCCAATGCAGAGTAGGTTGGGGGACGACGATGGGCCGTCAGAGCCCGCAGGCATTGTTATTTCCAGTTTGAGACAAGCTGTGAAGTAGGACAGGAGAGCAGGAAGGTCAGTGGTTGGATGTGGACTGGGATGCCTGCCTCAAGATGGGACGAGGAAATCTCTGCAAGTCACTTTCTCTCTGCTAAATACCTGCATAGGTGTGTTCACTAGTAGAGGAATAACCTAACAGAGTTTTCTTCTAGGATGGCACTCGACTCAATTCAGGACTGCAGGTTTTCATAGAATCATAGGATCCTAGAATGGTTTGGGTTGGGAGGGACCTTCAAGATGGGCAGTGGCCCAGGGTGCCCAGAGAAGCTGTGGATGCCCCATCCCTGGAGGGGTTCAAGGCCAGGCTGGATGAGGCTTTGGGCAACCTGGGCTGGTGGGAGGTGTCCCTGCCCATGGCAGGGGGTGGCACTGGATGGGCTTGAAGGTCCCTTCCAACCCAAACCACTCTGTGATTCTGTGATTCCATGATTTTTGCACTCAGATGTGAATAATCACACGCTGTGCCTGAGCTTCATGAGTGACACTGTTAAATAGAAAATTAATATTAAAAAAAATGCAAACCAGCCCTTTTAGCAGAAGCAATTCCTAGCGCAGAAGGAAAGCAGAGGCTGCGCCGTCGCTCAGCCGTCTCTGCGCTCACGGCTCCTTTTGAATTCAGAGTTGGTAGAAAAACAGACTCCCACTCGGGGCTCGCTTCCTTCACATCCCGCCCTCGCTGCGAGGATCGGCAGCAATTCCTGGTCTATCCTTACTCGACCTCTAAATTCATACAGAGCTTGATCTACAGGAGGTGTCTCCAGCCGATCCACGCCTCACCTGCCATGGAGATGCCTTACTCAGGACCGTGGCACTACCTGGAGCAGGACAGACACGTGGCGTGCGTGTGCAGCTGGGGCTTCGTCACGCATGATGGCATTTCTCCACAGCAAATGAACATTTTGGTGTAAGAAAAATCTGGGAACACCTGAGCACAGGCGTTCTTCTTGCAGTAAAAGCGATGGGCTCAGCAAAGGTGGGAGCGAGCTGGTGCTGAATTCTCACGGGGTTTCACTTGAGTGATGGGTCTCATACTGCATTAGGTAGTGATATTCTCCCCAGAGACCTCAGAATCAGAAAATTCTGGGACTGAAGAGACCACGGGGACCGAAATCCACCTGGCAGCTCACCAACAGCTAGGTTGGCTCTGGCATTAGATCTGGCTGTCATAAGTTCATGGAAGAGGTGCTGGAGCCTGGGCTCCACCTGTGCATGCTGGTGTCAACACTCTGAACCGTGTTGTGATGAAGCACGTGTGTCCTTGGGCAATACTGATCTCCATGCCACTCTCTCACTCCAGAAGACAAAAATGTGCAAGCATCGGCTCTCTGGCAAAAGCTGAACTCGCCTTGTCCGCCCATCGCCTCCCATTCAGCTGTGAGCTCCTACAGGGGCACAGTCTGTGATCTCTTGCAAGCTGGAGATCACTAGATCCTAACTAGATCCTAACCCAACATCTAATGAAGGAATCAGAGATGTTTCCAAGCTGTGAACAGGACTTTGGAGCTGAAGCTGAGCATCCCAGCTCACCTCTGCCAGCCTCCCGCAGCTTGTCCTGCTCTTCCGCAGAGAAGAAGTGGTGGAGGGTTACCACGGGAGGTCTACCAGTTGGGTTTGATGGACCATCTGGACAGCTGTAAGGTCTCTTCTCTTGGCAGCGAGAGATCACGTTGGGTTTTCTTCACCAGTTCCAAGTCCCACATGCTCTCATGTCTTAATCTGCTTGACTAGAGCCATGGGACTGTGAATCAAAGATCACACTGGGAAATTTTCCCCTCCTCCACCCTGGCCAGTACTCACTGTTAGTTCTCTTAGATGCCAGAAGCCTTGAAGAGTTTCACCCCAGGAATACGTGTTTATTTATTTACTTGAAAAAGCAGCACATGGAAAGGCAAGTGGTGGGCAACAGCTGTCTAGACCAGGCTCTCGAAGTCCCCAAGCACCAAGAGGTGCTTCAGTGGGGGCCAAGCAGCTCTCCAAGCTGCTCTACACCCTTTGGAGATCCCGGGCACGGCCAGGTGGACTTTGAGCATGGTGTATTTGGGAAAACCCTGGGAAAACCCCAGGTATCACCATGGCTAAGGAATTAACACAAAGCAGATAGTCTCTTCTTTGACAACCTGGATCACAGCATCAGTGGCTCCCCATGGTCCCACAGCACCATCAAAAGGGACCACAGGTCTGGAGGCTATCTCAAACCCAGAGGGATATTGCAGAGGGAAGTCTGCCTGGTTTTTTTGAGGGGAGAGAAATCTTCCTGCCCACACACAAAGAAAAAGTGCTGCAGAACGCTTTGAATGCTGTTAAACTTCCCTCCTGGGAATTTCTCCCCAGGTTTGAGTTTTTCCTTTTGAAAATAAAAAGCACTTTTTTTTTTTTGTGGCCACGGAATCACACGACGGGGCTGTTCACACATCAAAAGGTTTCAAAACTCACTTTAAAAAGAAGGTTCATTTAATAACTGCATTTGCAGTTTTCAAAGCAACTCATTTATAGCGAAGAAAGGATGAACGCTTTACACAGAGCAGAAGACATCCACAGGAGAACAAGACTCACACAGCAGAGGATGGGTGGACATCTAACCCTGACTTCTAACAAGACCTGGGCTGTCCCACCTCTCTCTTTCACAACACCACAACCAGCTTTTTAGAGGCAGAAAATCCAGCCCCACACATCCCAAACACCACCACGGGGTACCATGCATGCACCCAGTATGACAGCAACTGCTCCCACCACGGCTGCTCACCCTCCGCAGGTCCTGCAGCCTTCCCCCTGTACAATCAGCTCAAACTCTTCTCTGCAACTTTTCGTTGCTTCTCCTGCCGCAAAACCTACTTGTCTCTTGAACCAATCACTCCGTGCTGTTAAGGATTAGCTGTGAGTAGACTTATCTAGCTGAAAAAGACACAATGCCTTTTCGAAGTGCAAGTTTTTGCTGTTAACTCAAGTGCCTCTTTGCACAAATAATCTCTTCAGTCCAGTGTTTTTATACTCATGGGACTGGTAGGGATGAGGCTTGCAGCCGTGTTCAAGCCACGGGATCCTGCAGCTGGGACTAGATGATCATTGTAGGTCCCTTCCAACTTGAACTATTCTATTCCAATACACAAACCCAGTTTCAGGTTACCTTGAACTGGATCAAGATTTCCGCAGCTCCCTGAGTCCAAGCCCCGACCTAGAACGAATCCTGATGGCTTGAATTTATTCAAAACCAGCACAGCTTCATGCCAGGTCCACCTTCCTCCCATGGACACACAACACCGACAAAATTACTGCACGCTTGGCTAATCTGACAGGAGCAGGACATGTTTACAGCGACCACCATCTCTTGAGCTTGGCCAAGTGGAGAATGGCACTTCAAGCAATGAAGTCCCCCAAAAACTCTGCAGGAAAGCCAAGAGATAGCAAGCTGACCAAGTGAGGTCAGTGCTGTCCCCTCCAGGAAGATGCTCCCAGCTCCGTTTCTGAGGACCCAAGTGCAACCACTGCCAAGGGGCAGGTAGCATGATGCATTTTTGGCAGATTCCTACCGAACTGCGATGAGGTTTTTGGATGAGACACAACCTCAGGAGGTAGTCAGGAGGGTTCCAAAAGTCACGCACTGAACTGAACCTCTGGAGCTCTTGCATCTCCCAGGGATCAGCCTCTGTTGCTGCCATTCCTCATGGAACATGTTCGCAGACCCACTTCTCCACCCATTAAAGCCAAGGAGACGAGGCATCGCCACTGGCAGAGGGACAGGGTACAGCACTGGGACAGGAGCACCTTAATCACATCTGGATGCACCAGTGAGTCAAAGAAACCAGCACTTGGATGTATAAGTTGCTTCTTACAAACATTTCCTAAAAAAACCACATTTTGTTCAGTACTGGAAGCTACCACGTCCATTGCACGTTGAGATTTTAGTTCTCCCAAGTCACGCATGTGGCTCTTGACTGTACATAAGGAAAACAAACCTCAGCACCATGATCTCAGCATCCCTGAGATCTCAGCATCCCTGTCCTGCTCTGTGCGTCCCCACTTCATACAGAGCCAGCCCAAATCCCAGTGTCTAAACATGCTTCTGCAAATGCTGTGCTTTTCAGGTAGGGTCAGGAGCCTTGCTGCAGAAATCAGGCTAGGCAGCTCTAAATGGCACAGGAGCTCACAAAGGGAACAACTGCACCTTAAAAGCACGTGACGAACCACGAGAGTCATTCAGCTTGCAGAAGAGGCTGCTATTTAGGCTGCGGATGGAGAAAAATTATGTCAAGAGCATGGTTCAAACCACTGCTGCTTGAATAACCTCCTCCAGGCAGCTTTGGTAAATATAATGCCATAAAGGAGCCCTTCTGCTGCCCCCCCGAGAGCAGCACTCTGCAGTCATTCTGACAGCAATCGGTCATCTGGAGTCCTCTGCTCGTGCTTCTCGACCACCTTGCTCCTCTCGTAAAGGGGAGATGCTCAGAGGGAACAAAGCCTGGCTGGTACTCCTGATCCATAAATACGCTGCTGTAAACCCCAGACGGGATTCCATGAGCTTACTGATGCCATGAATCGAGGCTCAGGTTTTACACAACGCATACAATAACCTTTACGTGATGCTCAGCCCTCCCTCGATTTCTCTTCCCAGTCCTGAGCAGAAGGAGCAACATCCTTGACCAGAAGCTCTGCAAGCAGCCCTGGGTGGATGCCCTGGCCCTCGTAAAACACAGCCTCGGTCTCGTTAGCTCCAGCATCTCATTATTATTTTAATTGGCCAAACTTGTGTGCCTGAAACACCTTTTGATTGGATTACACTCGTTCCCACTGGTGCCAGACGTGGCAGCCTGGTTTAACAGGTATGGCGCTGAATTTACGAGCGGCCAACGCCAGCCTTAGCACTACGCAGCCTTTTTCATTACGGTCGCACTCGCTGGAGCTGTCTAAAGATATTTCCTGTTGATCCGAAATTTCCCATGCCCTGGAGTGATGCTGGAGAAGGGAGACAAGGGAAATCTTCAGACTCGGAGTCGTAAATACAGGCAGCTTGCTGCACGCCGGCCCCGTCCTGGTGGTCTCTACCTTTGCTGCAAACCATCCTTTGCTAGAAACTGCTGCCGGGGAGACGGGAGACTCCTGAGCACGCGATTTGCAGCCGCAACTCTTTACTCGCCTTGATCTTTGCCTGTTGGAGCCCAAATTGAACTGGATTGAACTGCCTGATGCTATTAAACA
>NW_010130810.1:0-5662 GCF_000699245.1 Pterocles gutturalis | reverse complement strand
ACAGCCTCCTCGGCTCGTGCGTGCCCCACGTGTGCGGCGGACGGTTGGGTCCTCAGGGCAGAGAAACCTTAATAGTGCTGAGCTGGCGCCTACGGGGATGGAGGGGAGTTTAAGGGGGGGTGTACAGAGCCCACGCAGGGGAAAATGTGGTTTAAAGGCCAGTAGCTTGGTCAACTCATTATTTTACATTTATAAAACAGAAGAGAAAAAGGGATCTCCATGCTCCCTTCTGCAAATCATGGGGCGGTAGGACCCGCTCCTGGAGGGGCTGGTGTTGTGGACGCATCCTTCGTTATCTGTCGGTGCCTAACGAGGCTTCAGCACCTCTCCGGAGAGCATTGGTTATTGCTAGGGCTCATTCTGGGGAATAATGATAAGTGCAGATATTGGACCACGCTGCAATGCTTCTGCCCTGTAACAAGCAAATGCCAAAGGCTGTTGGTGCCTGCACCCTAAAAACCACGGCAGAAGCCTCAGCTCGAAAAGGGCTGCATGCACGCTAAAGTTTCAGCTTTTCTTCCCTGTGTTTGTGGCTGTGGGCCATTTAATGCACTAAATGTTCTAGAGGGAAGACTGAGCATCCCCTCAGCAGCAACCAGCTTCAAAGTAGTGAGCCCAAACCCAGATTTCTCAATCCACGCTATGGGATGGAAAGAAGAGCACCCCAATTTTTGAAAGCACCACAGCCTCACTCTCTTCCATTATTGAAGCCAACACCACAGCCTGTGTCTATTTTAGAGCATACTACTCAGTTTTAACACTTTCCAAGACTGGTTTTCTTTCTTTTCAATTGCAACTCCACCTTTGGGATCAGTGATTTTATTTTATGATGGGATATTAAGAGTAGGCAGCCAGCCCCCGCCCCCTTATTTTCTTTTTTTTCGAAGCCATTATTCAGAAGGAATAAATTAAATCATTAAATACACACAAGCACAGGAAAACACTGGGAACTCTTAAGCCATTATCCTATGAAGAGAATGCCAATGCAAACACTGTAATAAAATATTCTTCACTGAAATCAACACTAATTTTCCAAGGCAATCAAACCCATCCCCGTGATCCCTCCTCCTAGGGAAAACAGCCAGCATGGCTAAATTCAGATCTATGTGGCTCCATGCTTAAGTTTGGCTCAGACATGCTACAAATCAATGACTCCAGAAAGGTTTGCTAAGGAAAAATTCCCAACGGGCAACATTTGCTACAGCACGTGGCACCTCTCCCGAGAGAGCAGCAAAGAGTACGGTGCTGCATCGATCTGGGGCTCCAGGAAGGCTGAAGCTTCAAGCTACAAACTTGCTGAGGCCACCTTGACCATTATTTGGAGACGGCTGCGTGCCACCCAAGGGGCCAGTCTCCCAGGAGAGCTCAGCCACGAGGAGCACCTCCACCAGCAGCCCAGAAGCAGCACCAAGTCTTGCACAACGCCGCCTCCTTCCCAGTCAACCCACAAAGGGAAGAAGGATGTGCTGTTAGAAAAGGGCCACAACACGTCACAGAATCATTGGGGTTGGAAGGGTCACCCAGTCCAACCTCCCTGCCATGGGCAGGGACACCTTCCACTAGATCAGGTTGCCCAGAGCCCCATCCAACCTGACCTTGAATGTTTCCAGGGATGGGGCATCTACCACCTCTCTGGGCAGCCTGTGCCAGAACTCCCCTTCCCCAGCCACCTGTAATTTGCGGATTGTCCACGCCAAGGGCTGTGCTCATTTTTCACACAACACCCACTCCTGTTTCCAGAAAGCTGTCGGTACCTCTCTTTGATGTCCCTTAAATCTTCTCTGGTAAGACAACTAATAAATGTTCCAGCCAGGTATTTCACAGTGGGTGCATATGCTCCGTGATTTCCTTAAGCATTACAGAATTATGGAATCACAGAATGGTTTGGGTTGGAAGGGACCTTAAAGATCATTGAGTTCCCACCCCCCTGCCATGGGCCGGGACACCTCCCACTAGCCCAGGCTGCTCAAACCTGGATCTTGTTGCACGCTGCAGATAGTAGATTTTAACCCTAACACCCGAGACACAGTTCAATGTTCCTCCCTACCATATGAAGAGTTACCCAAATAAACCCACAACAAACAAAACAAAGACTTCTCTCCCTCAGACACGACCGGATAAAATTATAATCAAGTAGGCTGCAAAACCATGCTGATCATAATGATTTTACTGGTCTGGAGAGATCCAGTAGCCATGAGGGCACGTGGGCCCACGATCCAATCTGCCCATGTGGGCATTGTAGGACAGACATTACTAGGATCCATTCTCTGGTCATGGTGCTATCAGGAACAGCCACATCCTACTGCTTCTCCCCAAAAGAAAGTGGTTGTATCTAAAATGTCATTTGGGAATGATCCCTGGAGAAGACCAACTCCTGAACAAGGTCCAGGAACCATTTGGGTCAGCACTGCTGTGTTTGCTGTGTCCTCTAAGGAGTCCTCGGCTTCCCACGGTCACATATCCTCCAGCATGGCTGAGGTCAAACACAGAACTCCCATCCTTCTACGACTAATTTCTACTCAATGTCAACCAGAAAAAAAACCCAAAAAACGATGCTTCTGATGTTCTCTGGAAGACACCAGAAATGCTACTTTTCATATGACAACACAAGAATCATGGTTCAGCATGTTCCGTTAGAACAAAACCCAGTTTATTCTAAATGCAGTAAAACAGAAAGGACATTTCAAAAGTAACGACTCTGAGAAGCAACCACCCATTCACCTGCAAGACACCGAGATGCACCAGGCAAGGAACAACCCTTGCAATGGGACTTGCTCCCTCACTCTTTCAAGCCACCTTGGAAAGCACTTTTGGGTGCTGGCAGAGCAGCTTTTTGGATATCACAACACATCCAGCCCTTTTACAACTTGAGCCCCCAAAGTCCCAGGGAGCAGCGATGGGTGACGGTCCCTTGGCCGTGCAGCAAAAGCTGCATCATGAGGCCGAGAAACAGCCAAACATCTCCCGTAAATCCTTCCTCGTGACGGAGGCTGAATCATTTCCCCTTTTCCGTATCCGTGGCACAGGATCAATTAACCTTTGCGATGGCTCCTCCTGCGAATCACTTAAGAGGGGTAATAGTTAAACTGCTTCATAGGAAGTGGTTTTAGAAATGCCCTCCTCTGCTCTGCGTAAGATGAGAGAGTTTGCCACAGAAAGGGTAAAAAAAAAAATAAAAATCAAGCATGTTCAGCATCTTATGGATTAATCCTAGGCCTGGAGCCAGGATAATTACTGCCAGAAGGAATAAAAGCAACATAAATATAGGTTAACGCACAAAGGATCCCGTTTGCAAGGTTTTATACATCACCAGCTCAAAAGCGGATTTGTAAATTTAATTATAGAAAGATTATAAAAGCAGGTAATACCCAAAGGGTCATAAAAATAATTTTACTACAGTGATGAGAACAAAACAACAAAAAAAAAGAAACCAAACATTTTAAATTAAGTAGGGCAGCCTATAGATCTCTCGAAGACCTTCCGCAGGATCCAGACCAGACTGCTCGCCAGGGATGCACGTGCAGCATCCTGCTGCTGCAGCATCCGCCACCATCGTCCAGACATGCCATTGCCAAGGGAGAAAAGATAAATCACTCTGACAGCCTTGCCATCTTCCAGTGCTGATTGACTTAAAAAAAATCTTAGTTTTTTACAGAAGGTGCTCGAGGTGGCAGGAGCATGGGATGGCCGGGTCAAAGCCATGGAAAGAGGGAAGAGGACGCTCCCAAAGCCACCTTTGCTGCACGGGTGATGTGAAATCCCCGAAGATGCTGGTTCCCGTCGGGATTAACGGCACTTCTTTGCCAAGAACAGCTTTAGGGGAGGAAAACGGTTCATTAAATGTCATCAGGACAGATTTGGGTTCTACCCCAAAACTGTGTTGAGCGAGCTGGGGCCAGTGAAGGAAGCGGCAATAGCACGAGCTATTCACGCGACTCAGCTCGGAAAAGCAAGGATGTTCTCTGCTGTCCAGGCTGCAAGAGTGCACCCTTCACAGTGCTAAAAACTCTCTGAAATGCACATATCTTTCCAAGTGTTCACACACATTAATTTATTGTAATATAGTTAATCCTGTAGATCATCTTAAAAAAATCCATCTCAGTGTACACAGTGTAGTATTTAGGTTATCTACCATATTCATCCTTTATCAGCTTTCTGCTTGCTCTCTCTCCCTTCTCCAAGCGCTGCAGGATTTTTTCCTTTTTTCTGAACTCTTTCAGAAAACTGAAATAATACCGCAAGGTGTGGATAAAGGGTGAAGGCACAGGGCAGGAACAGAGACGAGGGGTCAACTCTGGGACCTCTCCGGCTTACCACTAAAACACAGATAACCCTTAGCAACTTGGAACTTTAACTCTTGACCTATCAAACACATTTTTTTGGTGTATAAACCACATTTCTGACCTCTCCAGTACTTTCTATTCCAGAAGTTAGTTCCTGAAATGTCCCTGAGACTGATCTGGGTGCTAACCTACCATGGTTCTGAAGGAGCTTTGGTCAGTCCAGCGAAACCACGCCGGTATTTTTAAATGCATCGCTTGCGCACTTAAAATAGACGGTGTGCTCAAACGCTCTGCTGGGCTGCTACCGCTATGCCCCGTGTACGTACAGGGAAAATGTTCTGCCAACACTGAATGCCTGTAAAAACACACTTCAAAGGATCACAGCCTGAAAATACATATTTATTAGCAAGAAAACTTACGGTTTTACAAACTCATCATGCATAAAACAGTGCATAAAAAAAAAAAAAAAACAAACAACCAAAAAACCTCAGGACTGACCATTTAAACCTTCCACTTTGCTGAAAAGCAGATACATGACCCTCCTCTCTGCCTCGATTAGCAATATTTTTGCACACATGGCTCTTTTTTAAGCTTGTTTCATGCCAGTTGGTTTTGAGCACCACGATCCACACCGGACACCACAAACCCTTTTGTACATAAATGCGTTCAACAGTTTGAAGACCTACACAGGAGTCACACACAGCTGTTTGCAGGACTGGGGTTCAAATATCTATCGTTTGACTACGTAGGTAGTGAGCATATAAAATAGATTGAGCACGACAATGATCTATACGCCTTGGAAAGCCATATACCACGAAGCAGCGACATCAGGGACAGGATGAAATGGGATGCAGTAACGGGAACGCAAATTAAATCCCAGTATCACATAAGTAGCTCCAACTCCGAGGTTACACCACCCAATGGTTTCGCAGAAGAAGTCATAAGAAGCCCAGTCCCCCGAGATGTGTAAAACTGGATTAGACGTGAACTTCAAAACCAGCACGATGCGGAATAATCCTATGCTGGCAGAAAGGGATCAAAGCTCATTTCTCTCTCTAACTTGCTCAATCTTCTGCGGAGATTTCTGAACTCCAGCTATACAGCAGGTTGTAAGTTAAAAACCTCTCTCTTTTATAAGGTCGCTAACTGAAAACAGAGCAAGTTAAATATCCTGTAGAGCAGAGTTATTTTTAACAGGCATTTCTAAAGGAATCCTACAGCTGGGGACAGCAGGTCTGCAGTGAAGGAAAAGCATCGTTACGCAGGTTTGTGCACTTGGTCACTGTCGGGATGCCACCATCCAAATTGCATCCCATCTGACCTAAGTCCAGAAATCCCAGGATGCTTTTATTTTTACATAGATATATATATTAATATAT
>NW_010130809.1:51738-52022 GCF_000699245.1 Pterocles gutturalis | reverse complement strand
ATATATATATATATATATCTCCCTGTTCCAGCCAACCCTCCCCGGAGCAACTGGATTTCACACGGATCCTCGCCTGTGTTTTGTGCAGAACTGCTGTTACCTGCCCAGAGGTGCACAAAGAAAGGGGCAGGGTGTTAGCACACAGGGTGATGGCTTGCTCTTTCTGGATCAGCATTTAATAAGCCTAAGGATATGAGAATCTGGAAAAGAAGCTGTGGAGGTTGAAAGAATTCTTCCTGTTTTTTTGGTTTTTTTTTGTTTGTTTTGTTTTTTTTTTTTTTTTT
>NW_010130809.1:51415-51668 GCF_000699245.1 Pterocles gutturalis | reverse complement strand
CCCAAAAAAACCCCAAAACCCAAAAAAATTTCCACCAAAACCAGGGACATTTAATCCAGGAAACTCCATCACATGTCAAGTTTAAAATCATAACCTATGGTGCTTTATAAAAACTGTTATGAACAACACAATCACTAACAGGTTTCAACAGAAATTTGTAAACCGAAGCAGCCCTTGCTGATGTGTTTTTGGAACTTCTCCTGCGCTCTCTGTTCTAGTGGGTGCTTTCTGCTTTCTTGATTAAATTGCACAT
>NW_010130809.1:2331-51370 GCF_000699245.1 Pterocles gutturalis | reverse complement strand
CGGCAGCAGCCGCAGCGATCTCTGAATTGTCAGCGAGCTGGTGAGGACCTCCCCCTCTTCTGGTGTTATAATTGTTGGTATAATTGCTATAATTTTGAAGAAAAGCTTTGGATGGGCCTTTCAAGGACAGGCTTAACTTTTTGCAGGGGCAAAGGCAGGGAAAATACTTTAAAAAAAAAAATTGTGGCTAAAAGATGTATTTTTCATTCCCCATTATTTTCTAACAAACTTTCTCATAAATGCAATAATGAAACTGATGTAGGGCAGATGGCCTGGTGGGGGATAGGTGTTTGGAGGGACCTGTTAAGAGACACAAAAAACCCCTCGAGTGACCCCAAACCCTCCACCTGGGGCTCAGACATTGTCACCGAGCGTTCAGCTCTGCCTCTGGCAGCCCCTTCCCGGAGCTTGTATTTCATGTCAGGGTTCAGAGAGGTGGTCTGTGTTCACTAGAGCCTGACCAGAAAGGGTGTTAGGAGTGTGTTCTTCCTTAATTTAAAAAAAAAAAAAAGTAGTATGAACAGTTGGAATAAAACCTGAGTTTTGGGTAAATTCCAATAATGTGTTTTTCATTGCATGAGATGTGACGCCTGTCAACACTTACCAGTCAGATTCGCCTCCTTTTTACGTCTCTTAAACAGACCCCCTCCTTTTTTTTTTTTTTTTTTTTTTGGAGCAGGGAGGAGTGTCCTGCATATCATGCTTCCATCTCCATACTGTAATTATTAATATAGGGTAGAGAGAGGTCACCTATGTTTTTTGGCAACAGTTACGTTCCCATGTATAAATCATGACAAAGTGCTAGTACTCTGTAGGGTACACTGATGTTTTCAATTTACCCTGTGTAAAATATCCCTTCACTCTTTCTCCCTTTAAAAAAAAAGAAAAGAAAAAAAGAAAAAAAAAAAGGAAAAAGTCTTTTGTTCCTGTAATATAGATAAACTCATAGAATTCACAACCAATAAAAAGAATATTAATAAAAATGAGGCATTGTTACAAAGTACAGCGTAACTATGCAGCCTAATGTTTCAGTAAGTGTGTGGTGCTCATCCTTTTATAGCCAATTAAGAGGATGTTTTATTTCCCTCATTAAAAGTGCAGCCCACAGTCACCATGTTGAATCAAATAAGTACGAGTTTGCACATCCTGTGCGCAACCTTTCCTTGAGGCACGGTAGCATTTGTCATCTTTATAATAAAGCTTTCCAATTGTTCTGATTAATATTTAAAAGAAATAACGTGACCTGAGGAGAATATATATATATATATAAAACATCCTTGTTTGGCAGCATTCCGTACTAGGCCACTCTCGCTGGTTTAAGGCCAACGTACCATTAGATGTTCTGCCTCCTTCTAAGGTCTATTTTTCCATGTTTATGTGCAGCAGCAGTCTCTTTGTATTCTTTTCTTTCTCCCAGATGAGAGAGAGAGATCTCACCAGTGCACGGGGCGTTTCAGTGGCCGCTGCGATGCTCCTTGTGTTCAGCCTTGCCCTGCCACCAGGAGGGGAGGGGACAGTCCTCTTGATATTGTCCCCTGAGCAATTACCGGGTTGTTACAGGTCTGTGGGCAAGTGGTTGTTGAATCAAACTCCTCATTGCTCTCTGGGGCTGGAGTGCTGTGGAAAGGTGAGGTCCTGCTCCTTCGTTCAGGTACCAGAACCTGGGCAGTGGCTGGGGACAGCAGGCTCATTGGGTCTCTTTCTTCTGGTTCATGTGGCAATGTGCTAATATGACTGTTGTGCGTGGCTTTGGTGGAGGTGACCTGGAAAAGTGGTGGCTTTGTCTTGTCCAGGCCAACCTTCCACTCCATCCATGTCTCCTGAGGGTCTCTGGTAGAGCTTTACTGAACCCGAAGAGCTTCATGGTTGGGATAGACTCTGGGAAAGCAGATGTCTGAAACACTGGCTATCTATTTATAGTTTTTGTTATTACTATTGAAAAGCAGACATCAGATGATTAAAAATACAGGACCACACCACAGCAAGCTCTGGCTGACAGTGTAAGGCAGCAAACGAGGTATTAAATGAGGGCAAAGAATGAGCAGGTTGAGATTTGCCAGCAGAGATGCTAGAAACTGTTTACTCCTATGCAGTCTTTTCAGTATATTAATTCCCTTGTCTCTCCCTTTCTCCCTTCCCCCGTGTATTCTCTTATTTATTTTATTAATTTATTTTTTTCCCAATAATAATTGGAGGAAAACAGCGGAAAACGAGGAGGTCTGAGGTCAGTTTTGGTATTTTATATTGGCACCCATCACTAAAGCCCCTTAGGTTCTTCAAACCGTTACAAGTAATCGCAGCTAGGATAACAAAATATAAGCCTTTAAACTTAAAAGCTCAATTATTCAGGGCTCTCTGTAAATTGCAGACAAAGCTAACAAATTTCATACATTAGTCATGGTAAAAAATATTAAATTCCATGGTTTGTCACAGATTAATAGGAAAAAAAAGATTAAAACGGCAAGTTGTGTAAGTAATTTAAACAAATGGTTGTGAGAGATTCTGCATGTTTGGCGAAGAATTAAATAAGGGAATATCAGCAGCTGAACTTCTTGCAAAGGAGCCAAACCCTTTTGGAAAAGCTGAGGCTCTTTTTGAATATGGAAGCAATGCTTTACTCAATCCTAGAACACATTCAAAACAGCTGTTGAACAAAGAAGAAGAATTTACCATGCAGCGTTGCTTGTATTTGTCTTAATCCATCCCCACCAGTAAACCACTTGCTGAGGAGGGAAAAAGGGGAAACTCTCCTGCGGACTGAGACTTAGAAGATGCAAAGAATACCAAGATTAATGTTGAAGGCTGGAGTGCTCGTTGGAGGGGGCGATAACGCCGCGCACCGCCAGGCAACTCTCGCTGTTAAGTAGCACCAAGAAATACTTGCAAAATGTTCTTTACAGTGTGGCGGTACTTGGGGAAACTCTTTCTGGGCAAACCAACACCAGAGCCAAAAGAATCCCCATGTTTGCTCAGGGATGGGGTGGGGACCATCCATCACGGGACCGCAGCACCAAAGTGCACTGTTGACCCAACTTCTGCCTAAATAGCGTTCTCCAAATTCCTGTTGAGAAGGATAACGGTGATGTGCACAGCACACGCAGTGATGGATTTGGAAATTTGGAAGCTGTAGGCGTGCTCAACCTGGGAGAGTTTCTGAAAGTTTGTTTGTGTTTTGCATTCGGTTTCTATTTATTTATTTATTTTATTTTATTTCTTCTGTGTGGTTTGTTTTTTTTTTTCCTCCTGTCTGTTGGGGAGATGAGGTAAGTCTCCATTCCTCCTGATCTCCTGGAGCTAACAGTGTGATACCGAGAACAGAAACTCACCCTACCTCCCATTTCAGCTCAGTTCAGCATGCTTTTGGTTTTTTTTTTTCACTCTTCACTCTTTTAACCCTTGTTGCTTTGTAAGGGGGGAGCAGAAAGGAAATCAAAGCTGTGGTTGATAGCAAGGGAACCAAGTACTTGTTTTCTGAATCTCCCAACCCCAAATTTATCTTCCCTTTCACTCCCTATTATTGTTCTCCCAATTTAAAGCTGGAGACGGCTCCCTGAAAACGGGGCTGTGGTGCCACAAATAGCCTACTACTGCAATTTGTTTTTTCTTTTTTTTTTTTAATCTGCCACTTGTTCGTTGGCTCTTCCTTTAACACCCATGGCACAGTGTGCTGTTACGGATGGTTTAAAACTAGTTTTTGCACTGGGGTAAAATGTTCAGTTACACTGAAGCAGGAATTAGCGATGGAGATTTAGGACAGCCCATGCCAATGTGTATCCCGACTCTTCCCTGAGCCTTACAGCTGAGGCCAAGCTGGATTTGATGCAGAGATGTCTTTGCCCATTTTCTTAAGCTGCCATTGAGGGATGGGCTCTGTCTTTATGTGCCTCGGCATCACAGCGGCTCTGGGAATGCTTGCTTTGAAATGAATTCAGGCAGAGTGATCGCTCAGGGGTAGCTTGTTCCATCAACACAGTTTTTAGTGTTTTCAGTAAATCTCCATTTCTCTCAACATGATTTTCATGAAATTCATAGCGAGTGAAATTTTTTAGTGTTTTCAGTAAATCTCCATTTCACTCAACACGATTTTCATGAAATTCATAGCGAGTGAAACGGCAGTCAGAGGATGGGGAAACATCCAGTCTTCATGGTTTACCTCTTCTCATGTAAAGATTCATCCTTTTCATCGTAACTTTTGGAGAACCTTATCTTGTGTATATGTTCAGCATAAAATCTCCTGGAGGGGAAGGCATCCTCTCCCGTGTCCGTGTGTCTGCTGGGATGAAGGCACCCTGGAGGCTGCGTCCACCGTCAGAGTTAATTGAACCAACATTTGGGATCTGCCGTTCCCACAGCATCTCCATCCTGGCAGGAGCCAAGAAGCTCCCATCATCTCCCATGGGAACTCCTTCCCAGGAAAATTCCCAGCCCAGTTTCTCGATGAAGGAGGCTGAGTGCCTCCTGATATATCTCGGATAAGCATCTGCTTGTGATATTCATCCAAATACTGGAAATATCAGGCTTGTTCCATCTTGATTCATTTCAGCAGCTGACCCAGCAACAGTTTGTAAACCAGTACGATGATTAACTTGGGTTGATTTGAGAGGTCAGCCCAGTTTCTCGATGAAGGAGGCTGAGTGCCTCCTGATATATCTCGGATAAGCATCTGCTTGTGATATTCATCCAAATACTGGAAATATCAGGCTTGTTCCATCTTGATTCATTTCAGCAGCTGACCCAGCAGCAGTTTGTAAACCAGTACCGATGATTAACTTGGGTTGACTTGAGAGGTTGTCTTTGACCCAGATTTAGAGTCAGGCTTAGATCTTTAGAGGAAGACCTCAGGGTCCATGCTTGACATTGCCAAATTGTCATGCAAACAGATCCACAGAAAAGCAGATACTGTTCATTTTTCTGCCTGTTTCGGAGTTGTGCATCATCTGCACAAATCGCAGGGTGTTCATCCGTCTGGTTTTCAGCCCAGTTTGAGGGCTGATACAGGGAGAAACCCCCTTGCCACCCATCGTGCAGCTGTAGAGGTGTTTGGTTTAAACTTCTAGTGAAGGAGGAAGGTCTGGGACCACCAGGAATGGGAGACTCACTGTGTTTAGAAAACCTGATGCTAACACAGTTTCCATCTTGCTTTCCCGTTCTTGCTTTCTCCTTCCTTCCCAGAGCCAACCTTACACTTTCCTCTTCCTATTTCCACTGCGTGCTGGGTCATCCCTAGGTTTGTTCATTCTGTAGGTTTCATTCCTATTTAATACGTGCGTTGGGAAGAGAAACGTGTGTTGAGATGTATACTGCTGTCCTTCAGCCAAACATCCCTGTCTGGCTCCACTGCCCCCACCCTTCCCAAACACGCTGGGTGGCTTCAAACAGTCTCCTTGTATCCATCCCGTGTTTAAAGCCACTTCTGAAAAAATAGGTGAACTCCTCTAGCTGGTAACCTGCTGGAGGAGCCTGTCAAGGGCTGGCTGTATGCACTTCAGTCTTTGCGAGAATCAAAGTGAAACAAGGAGAGTCTCACAGAAAAGGGTTACAGAGAGTTTCACGTATTTTTCGCAGCCTTTTCATGGCTTAAATTGCACTTCCCCTTGTTCTAGTTTTAAAAGGCAGAACAGAAAACTTAATTTTAACACTGAGAAATGAAAGCTCTTCAATTATTTATAACATTAAAATGTACAAATGTTTGATCAATGAACTTGAAAAAAAAGCAGGCAACTACAAAACCCATTTCACAGTGTTCTAAAGTTCATGTGGCAAAGATAGAGAAGTGAAATGATTATTAACAGAAGAAGAGCAGCATTTTAATAACATCCGAGCTGTAATAATGAGGCTGACAAAAGCAAGGAAATTCAAAGCCACGCTGATCTGATGCTCCCTCCTTAACACATAGACGCTGCCTAATTTTGCAGAATGTGAGGTATTGTAAGAAAATTGCTCTCGTGCCGGAGACCCCCTCGGCGTGGTGCCCAGTGGGGTGGCAGCAGGATGAGGTACCTTTTGTTTCAGAACTTTGTTATTTCATAGTGGAGTGGTTTTGAGTAAATACACAGGTCTTTTTTTTTTTTCTTCTTCTTCTTCCTTCTCAAGCTTTACCATTGATAGTAGTGGAATTGTCTTTTTCTCTTAAAAACACTGAAATATGCCATTTCCCATGAAACAACAGCAGGTGAGCCCAGCATGGCAGGCAAGGGTCTGTAGAGGGGTTATAGATGATGGCAGCTTCTGGAGCTGCTAAGCCCAAGTATTGAGATGAGCCTCGTGACACCCAAAAGGATGAGAGCCCCGAAATCTTTGCTGTGCTCCTGCAAGATGTGGTGTAGGAATACAGAGAGGTTATAGTGAGCAGTTGGGGAATAAATGGGCTCAAAGCCGCTCCAACTCCATCATTTCTTGGTGCCTTCATCCTGGGGTCTGCTCTGCAAGGGTTTGGCAGCTGGGATAGGCTGGTGGTGTCCTTCCTTCATGATAAAAGGGTATTTTTGTTGGATAGGTACACACATTTTCTTACAAAAAGAATTTTCTTTTCCAAATACCGACCCTTTCCAGAAAAATGAACGTGATTCAATCAGCCAACTGCACAATTGCGACAAATCCTGTTTGTTCAGCGTTTTTCTGAGATAAATGGTTATTCCTGTTTAAGAGCTTTGGATGTTAAGGTGCCTCTTATGCAACAGCAAATGGAAAACTATCTGCTATTGTAGGCGAACTGAAGTTTATACGCAAAATGCCTTTCCAAATGGGAAAGGGCATATGGACACTAGATACAGAGTGCAATGCAGGGCAAAGAGCCTATTACACACAAATGCATATTTGTCCTTTCAAGGGTAAGAAAATTATATTTAGGAGAAGCTTTGTCCCTGGTTTGCAGCAGTTAGATGTAAGCAGGAGCTCCCCTTGGCTCCCTTATTGACTCGAGCTCATCTCATTGACGACAAGGCAGCCAAGGATGGTGCAGCGAGAGGTCCGGGCAGCCCAGGGGCATCCCTTTGGGGTGGGCAGCGACCACCCAGGGACCAGCTGCCCTTCCCTGAGCTGCTGCCTGAAAAACGAGAGCTCGACCTTCATGTCTTGGTCCTGCAGCTTCTAATTATGCCCTGCGCAAGGCCTTAGATGTGAAGTCTGCTGCAGAAGCAGGACGGTGACGACGATGAAAGGGAACAACATCAAAAGTGTCAGGAAGAGGAGAAGGCAACGCCGTATCGGTGTTGAAGCTACATGCATATTCCAATTTGCTATGTGACTGTGTTACTAATTTGGAAGGGGAAAAAAATCAGATTATACGCAGAATGGCATCCCATAAGGTGCCTCAGGAATATGCAACCAAAGAAGAGTTTCTTAACAGGGGAGTCATGTGCTATTGAATCTACTCTCAACACACAAATAAAGTATAATTAGGGCTCATTAGGAATGGAGGTAGGGCTGCTGGATCTCAGGTCTGTCTGCAGCCACCCCAGTAGGCATGAATAGAGAGGAATTACAGTTAGGTGGGGAATGAGGAGGAATGAGTGAGCGCTGGCCTTACGCATCCCCACCTGAAAGGATGGATTGGATGTTTTTCAGTCTGGTGTTGCAATATTTTGAAAATTGCGTAATTTATCTGGAGGGGAAAAAAAAAGAAAGTTACAAAAATTCTATTAGTACAATTGAGTAGATGAATAAGTCTTTGCATTACATATAAAAATTTGGCATTAAATATTTAAAAATTCTATTAATAAAATACTAGATTAATAAAACCTAATATTAAATGTAAAAAATTGTGTGTAGTTCGTTGACTATGTAATGGGAAAAACCAAGACACCCTGCAGCTCTTACTTGTGTAAAGGTTCATGACGATGGCTTATGATGGAGGTGCAAGAAGAGGACATTTAGAGCTGAGTTGGGTCACCAGCGACAGGCTACTAGGGAATGAGTATCGCTAAATCCTGGTCAGATCTTACCATTGATCTCTGCAAACCAGCTCAAATAATCTACGGCGTGATGCAATTAGGGAGCCTGGAAGGTGGTGTAATGGGAGCAAGGGTGTTTCCTAATTTGCAGGTTTGGGGATCTATAGGAATCTGTGTATTCTGATGTTTTTTTGAGAGCAGTTCCCAGAGTTAGAAAAAGCAACACCTTTTACCTCTGCTCAGGCAGTGTTTATAGCAAATGGTAAAACAGTGTTTAAATTAGGATAAAATATTAAAATTAATGTTCATTGACTTTTATGTTTCATTATCATTAGAAATTAGTTTATTCTTTGGTAAACAGTTTATAGCAAGTTATAAATATTTTCCCTTGACCTATTAACTGGCTCAATATATTATGAAGTTATTGACAGTTGCAGTAAAATTTACAAACAGCTATTAAGGCTTTTAACATACCAGATATGTCTAAGCCTCTATAACATGGAGAAAGGATTTTTTTTTTAAGATAATCTTCTACTGATATTAAATTCTTCCAAGATTTTTATATATTGTCAAAGTTTATGAGTCATAAAATAAACCTAGAGCTTACAAAAATTGACACAAGGATATTATTTAAGAAAAAGGACATGTAAGTTTTAGTACAGTGAGAATGATGATATAAGCCACTGAAACATATAAAAGTACATACCAAATACTATGTTAAAATAACATTAAATGTCTCGTATAAATCCACAAGTCAAGGTTTAAAGTTTTTTTACAGTGCCTGAATCTCTTATTATTGTGTCTAGATAATGACACCCTCGCAGCGCAGCACTTAGAAAAGCTCACTTGCGGTAGAAATAAAAGCATGAAATAATGATAGACCAAGAAATCCTAATTCTGAATTCCCTGATAATGTAAGGTTAGGGCACATACTTCGTGGGCCTGATTCAACAACGTATTCCTCCATCTTTCGCCTGATGTAAATCATTTAAAATCAATAAAAATGAGTCAGCTGGCTGGTGTAAATTGGCCAACCTTCCTTACTGTCCATGGATGGATGCCAGTTTACACCAGCTGAGAAATTGGCCGGGTGCAGTTATATCTGTGTAAAGCTGTCAGAACTCAGTGATTCATCAGGAACTGCACTTTTACGAGAGCTTCTCCCCTTTTCCTTTATATACACGTCCCTATTTAAAAGTTGGGTGGTTTGACACTGCCCTTGAAAGAAGAGTGATGTCCCCGACCCTGCTCCACGTTCAATAGAATTGTCGCATTTCTCTTATTAGCAGGCATTAGGCACTTGATGGAAAAATGTCTGAGCATCTGCGGGGCTGCGAGATGGGGGAAACTGCAACGCTACAGCTGAAGCATCTTCCAGGTTGTCCTACTCCTGCGTGTGGCTGTCGCAGGCACCCAGAAGCAGCAAAGAGATAGGGCTGCATCTTGAAAGCCAGAGGCGTGGAGTGAGCATCTTGGGAAGCAGAATATTGTCTCGATCCTTGCAACAAGCCTGCTTTGTACTATGTGTAGTACACTACTACTAGTATACTAGCGCCAACTAACGACATTGAGGTGGGGAGAGCCTGTTGCCAGCCTTGGTGTTGCTGCCCAGTCCGTGGTGGGGGACAGAGCCCCTCTGCATCCCACAGCTCTTCTTTCCAGCAGTCTTCTCTTCCCCCACTTTTCTGAAGATCATGAACTTATCCATAATTGTAGACCCACAGCTGAAGAGCTCCTGAAGATGGGAAGAAAAAAGGAGGGGATAATTTCAGCTCACACTTGCCTGTTTCAGAGCAAATATTCTAAGAAACGAGGCAACAGAGGAGAAGTGCAATAGCCAGAGGTACAACCAGGGACATGGCCATGGATGAAATAGCTCAGAGGAGATGCTGTGTTTCCTTCCCCTTGGATGTCACCTCACCCATAGGTTTTAGGTGTCCCACCTTGAAGGAAGGTGCCCCAGATCCTGCAGTAGAGCAGAACACGTGCTCCAGTTTAACTGAGGTCCTGCAGGACCACCATCTAACACTAAAAGTGGCAAAACCAACATGATTTGTTTTGTTTTCATGCACTGTTTGTAAGCCAGGACTTTGCCTGGTGGGCTTTCCACCCCGAAGGTGAACTCCTCATGGGTCTTCTTCTGAGGGCTGGAGCCACTCAGGTCCCAGGAGCTTGGTGGGGCTGGAAGCAGCACCGGCTTGCCTTGTGCAAGCATGCAGTACAACTGACGTGACTTTGTGGTTTCCTACCTCAGCTTTGAAATACAGTAAACTCACAAAAGCTACTGTAGAGTTCAGAACAAACACAGGGGGTATGTTTAGTTATTTGTTTTTGTAGTAAAATAAAATATTTATTATACACAGACACCTACTGTGAACAGAGGGTAAGGCCACTGTGTTTTATCTCTAGGGTGTCATGTTTGACTTCCATTAGGGATGTATTACAGACCTGTGGGTTTTCATGAATTCAGAAAGTCCACTTTGAACACTGATTTCAAAGCCTACAGGGGGTGTGAGGAATGTAAGAACACTGCTTCGTAGGAAGGAACCTGTTGCATCTAACAAACACCTTGCGTTTGATAAGTCAGAGCCGAGGTGTGCTATAAAGGCGATCTTATTTTTCATTTTTTTTCCCTTCGCGTGATTTTAAAGGAAGATTTTCCTATTGTTTGCTTTGCAACTTTAGCCCATCTGAAAGCTCAAGGTGAAGACAATGAACGAACTCCTGAAAAATGCACCATTACATCAGCATACTTTTTACATTTCGCCCTAATTCCCTCCCAATGAATCATAGGGGAGGAGAAAACGACCTCAGCGATCAGGTGGGTACCGATATATCTCCATAAGTGCCTCTCAGATTAATGATGCTGTCCAAAACTCTAAGTAACACTTGGGGGAGATGCACGGAGGGGCTGTCAGCGGTGCTGCAGGCGTGGGGGCTGCCAGCCTTGTGCCCCCTGCACCATCCCCATGCTGGGCAGTGAAGGGTTGGCCACAAGAAGCGGTTGGTGGGACTCAGCACCATCCAGAGCACGGCCCTCCATCAGACCTTGGGTTAAGCAGATCCGTGTTTGCGGGAGCTGGGAGCAGACCTGTGTTCTGCTCAGGGCACAAATGGTGAGGTGGGGACATCATCTCAGCCCACAGGAGGGTTGGAGATGGCAGTGGGAAGGCAGAGACAATGCCAGAGGAATCTGCTGTGAAAGCATGAAACCTTCAGAAGTGATTTTTCTTTGCCAGAGCACATTTCCTTTCTGTCCACACCCCTGGCTGTGGCTGTACAGCCAGAGAGGAACACAATCCCTTCTCTTCAGACCCACGTATCCCACCTTAAGCCACGCAATACAGGTGACAGTATATGGAATGCAAACACCTCAAGCAGAGAAAGCAGTACTCCACTTTGCAGTTGGATGTCACTTAAGGTATTCATTTTTTTCTCAATTTTTTAATTTTTCAAATTAAAAAAAATATCTGGAGACCTGACGTTGTGAAATCAATGCAGGAATCAGGCAGCATCATTAGAGCCCATTTGGTTTAGACAATGAGTAAGGGTATATTTTGGATGTTCATTCACTTCTTTATGTTCTTCATTCCGCTTATTGCTGGCTGGGGAGGAAAGGCGTATGGATTTTCTTCCGTAAT
Source organism: Pterocles gutturalis (assembly GCF_000699245.1). Taxonomy (NCBI): domain Eukaryota; kingdom Metazoa; phylum Chordata; class Aves; order Pterocliformes; family Pteroclidae; genus Pterocles; species Pterocles gutturalis. The sequence continues at coordinate 39,837 of NW_010130809.1, read as the reverse complement.
GATTTCATGGAGAGGTCAGAAACTACTGAATCCAGATAAGTGCAGAAGGCACTGGGCTTCTTGCAGACATTGAAAAAGGTTTGGCTCTGCTGACTTTTTTCCTTGTAGAAAGGTCAATGCAAGAAGTTAATAGTGCCTATTAGGCTGAGCATAACTGGGACTGCAAAAAGTGTGGCAATAGTATGTCTAGAAACAGTCACACATGCTGCTACTAGCAAGTCTTCTGCTGCTAACTGTACGTTCACTTAACGTGCCTGTCTTTTCAGCTCTACTATTCTGATACTATATTGACATGTTCAAAAGGACTTGATTCTCATTTTCCAGTAGATGATAGTGTTCGCTTGCTAAATCCTGTCCTGAACAGTTTTCAAAATAGTCTTAAAGCCAACCTGGCAGTGTAGACTCATGTTTGGTAGAGTAAGCGATGGGCAAAATGATTTACTTATATCCAAATACAATTGCAATGAGAGCGAGGGGGCAGTTAAACTACACAGCCTGTAAGTATTCATTCTCTTTTATTTTGTACTGTTTTGTTCTTCCTGGGGATTTTACATCAAGAATTCAAGCTGCCTCTATTACTGTCAGTAGTAAAATTCCTGTTGGCTTTGTGGAAACCAAAGGTTCACCTCATCCCTGCAAACTGCATCACAGACAGTTTTCGGTAGAATAGGTTCACCTTTGGAAACCACTTTGGGTCCTACTTCTCACTAATGGGATTCTCACCCTATATCCAAGGTTGTTCTGAGAGTAGGGGGCTCTTCCCAGGTCCTACACACACTAATAACACCCTGGGAGAGAGGTTAGCAGCAATAGTCATGGACAGTAAGTCCCGACTTGGTTATGTGCTTCCCGTTCCACTTGAATTCAACCGTTAAATCTGAACTTCCAGCTCAAATTAAATATGTCATGACCAATGTCAGATATATGGACAACTTCAGAGTGGAATAACCCAAGGCAATCTGCTCTGATCGTATCATGCCTTAAGTCTCAGGCTAAGTCCAGGGGGAATTTAATAAAATAGCTCAGTCAAGCATTGATCTTTTCCTGATGTTTTTTTTTTCCGTTTCCAATGGTCTTCTTACACACATTGCCCCCACTTTCCCCTTGCAAAACAACACTGTATCATACAGGAATAAAGTAAAGTATTTCAGTAGTGCAGCTATTGTACCTTGGCTATTGACCTTCTCCCCATCTCTCATCTGACGACAGTGTTCTAGTTTGACAGTGTTAAGTCATTTTGTTCCTCTCCCTCTCTGCCAATACCTTGCTCTGCTGTTATATTTGTTACATAAAGTGTGTAAAGTATTGTAAAATGGGATGATGGTGCTGCAGGAAAAACAGTGTGGTGGTGTGGTCCAGAGCAGAGCCTGGAGATCCTGTTAGAGGTTCTGTTTTCAGTGGCAAGCCAAGCCCAGAACATGGCTCACCAGAAAATTCAGTGGGTGTTGCCTGGGCGTGACACTGGGGCATCCCACTGGAGATGAGGGACTGGCAGGGCATTGTGTGTCAGCTCCCAGGGTTAGCAAACAGGGGAGAAGAGATGGGATGGAAGTCCTGTGGATACTCTGGGAAAGGGACGTGAGCAGGTAGGAGACCCATAACCAACCTTGTCTAAAGAATTTAACAGTTTTTAGACCTCTTTTAGGGTACAATATTATCTCTGGTAGGATATTGTAAGATATGCTATCCAGGAGAATGTAATATATATCCACCATCCCTGGAGGGGTTCAAGGCCAGGCTGAATGAGGCTTTGAGCAACCTGGGCTAAAGGGAGGTGTCCCAGCCCACGGTAGGGGAGTTGGAACTCGATGATCTCTAAGGTCGTTTCCAACCCAAACCATTCTATGATTCTATACCAGGCTTAAAAAACATTCCTTTTAATTTTACTCATCAAACGATAACTTTTAATATAGAATCCAACAGTGTAACCAACATTATTAGATGGGGTAAAAATTGCAGTCAACTGCATAGTCAAAATATCTGGGGACCATTGTCATTGCTCCTGTAGTGCATGAGCTGTCCTCTCTTCTTTCCCCGTTATTTTGCCTTCAAAAGGTAGTTCTGATAAGATGCTAGAGGAGGGCATAGAGGTGTTATTACTTCTGGACTAATCAAGAGTCCCTGATGAGAGCGGTGTGGTTGTGAAGCAGAAGTACAGACCTAGTTTTGGGTCCATGGGACAGTCGTCTGCCTGTGAAGGTCTTTACTGGAAATCCTCTGCAGAGACAGTGGCGAAAATGTGCTCCGCTGAATTGATGGTTGGCAAGTTTAACATTTACATAAAGTCCAGAAAAGAGAACGTTGCATTATATGACTTTGCTTTAAAAATGAGTCCTTGGGTAAGATCCCTCTCTGATTTGAAACCCTTCCAGGATTTGGAAGAGTTTCAAATAAAATTAAAAGAAAAACAAAGCTCAGGCTCCTGAGATCGCTCAACTACATACTGAAGAGTGAGTGTGAGGGTATGTTTTGTCTCTAAAGAAAATATCAGAGCCTATAGCAGTCAAGATAGTTTATAAGCATGAACATAACTTTGAATAGCCCTCGCTCCAGTTTACCGTGACCTCTGCAACTCAACTCTGAATAAAAGGTAAAAAAATATTCCCTTAATACCAGCTACACACCAGAAAAGATACTAAAACTCAGCAGATTTGAAAATCACAGGCACGTCTTGTTTCTCGTGATGATGCTGGTTAACCTTTTCATTTTATTTTATTAATTATAAAATAGAAGTTTTTACAGGAATTTAAGAAAACAACTCTCCTTTCCCTAAAGATGCAATGCATGCACACATCAGGAAACACAGGCAGATAGAATATAAGGAGCCTTTTATTCAACGTTTGAAAGCTTTCCTTTGTTTCATTTCTCTTTAAGTTTTAACCCCTGCACAGTTCTTCCCTTGCTGTGAAGTGTTTAATGCACAATCTGATATTTTTTTTAAAATTTTCACAAAAGCAAAGTGTGACTGCTCTTTCTCCACACACTGGCCCTTTCACATCGCTCTCCTCACCATCTGAAGACACGCTTTACTAATCTGCCAGCTCAAACTTCCCTTTGTCCTTCCTGTACTATCAGGTATGGTCAGCAGTGTTAGGAGGTGGCACCAGCGGAAGGGGAAGATGATCGTTCTGGAGTGTGGATGGATTGTGCGCCACTGGCCGTGCCCCGGCTCCTCTCCTTGTCCTGTTCCACCTCAGCTGTCATCACAACTCAGCCATGTGTTTTCTTTCCCCCACACTCACCCCATGGAGTGGGCTGTTTTCTCCAAACAGCCCAGCATGGATAACTTTTGTCCCTGTGCTGAGATATTTTGATTTTTACTTTGCTTTAGTTGCAGTGCAGTAGATTAATTTAAAATTTAAAAACCTGAAATTTAAACAAAGTTGAGCATTCTAGAGTGTTTATCTGCTCTTCTCTCCAAATACTGACCTTAAACCTTCAGCTCCATCTCCAAAATATGTAGGATGACCTGTTGGGGACTTGTCAACTGACACATGCTCTGGACCAGAGCTCCCCTTGATCTGTGGGCTCCTGGAAGGGGTCCATGGCTCCCCATGTCGATAACGTCACTCCCAGAGCTGACCTACTGAAGTGACACTGCTGTGACCCAAGGCAGGATCACTCCAAAGTGTCTCAACCATCATCCATGTCCATTTGCACAGGAAACATGCTGTAAAAGTGAAAGCTGGTACTACTGTGAGCCATTGGCAAGGTCAGGAAAGTCCCCACAAGGAAAGGATTTGGTGGGAGATCTGTGCATGCGAAAACTGAGTGCTCAATGTCCCCTTTGAGTCTTCTGCAAGGCATGGTCCTTCAAGTCCCCTTGGAAGGAGTGGGCAGAAGCTCACCCCTGGCAGAAGGACGGAGGCTGTGGTTATTGCTGACCATAGCTGTTGGATATGGAGCGGCCAAGACCAGTTCCACCATGGAAAAATGGAGACACATAGACTCTGTTCTAGATCTGAACTGTTATGCTAAAACTGGGAATTTTTCTGCAGTGGTGTAATGTGTACCCAAGTGTGCGTGTATGTATGACAGTGAAACCTTTTACCATTATTATGTGTGTTTAAAATGCTGGGGAGATGTGGAAGTCCCACAGAATGATCGGTTCTACCAGGTGATATTTTCTGGCTGTTGGACCTCTTTCTGTGCTTGCTCATGTCTTGCATTAGTAATAGAAGCAAAGCCATGATGTTTAGCAGCCTCTTCAGAAGGACTGAGAGTTCTCTAAAGACAGGATGGAAGGAACTCACTGTTTTCTGTGTTTAAAAGCACTGGAGACTCTGAAAAACATCAGGTTGCATCAGCTGAGGATGTGGCTCATCAGTGAACCAGCAGAAGGAAAGGACAGACCTTGTCTAACATATTGGGAAGAGGCTCTAATTGCTGAGGACACCAGTAAAAGGAGCTAAAATGCCAGAGTGTGGAGGAGTTTTTGTTCTTTTGGAGTGCCTGAACTTAATGGACTTTTCTGGCTGAGCTGTGTAGTACAGAAAGCAGCACGGCACTTCCCACCTTCGCTCCCCACACTTCTCTGGGACTGTTCATGTCATAAATCATTCACAACTTTACTAAGGTGATTCTTACACAGTCAGTCTATATCTTTAACACAAAATCAAGGAGGGTAAAAAAAAAAATGAAAATACATATATCCCGTTTTCCTGAACCAGCTTTTCTATCTCAATAAACAAATTGCGCTATCCAAGCCCATGTGAGAGCCAGCTAGAAATGCCAGAAGTATATTTAGTTTCAGTGCACGTGCCAGAAAGTCCAAGGTTTCTTGTTCTCTCCCCAATGTACCACTTTGTTGGGATTTTGTCCACCAACTTCCTTCCTCCTCCCTTCTGGTCTCTGTCTGACTTCGTCCCTGTGCATCTTCTCCTGCCCTGCTCCTGGCTGATGGCTCTGGGCTGCCCTCCCAGCACCTTCCCATAGGCACTGCCAAAGCTTCTCAGTGGGTAAACTGGTCTTTAGAGCAGCAGTTGCCATGTCAGCATTTTTGTTGTTCATAGTTTATTACCTTCCAAAGTTTATCGCCCAAGATGCTTCTGGTTTTCTTTTTTTCATATATATGTATATACACACGTACATATGCATGTACACCTATGTGTGTGTGTATAATGCTGTTTAAAATACTCTCTTCTTTCCAAAGAGCATTTTTCTGCAATAAGTTCAAAAATCCAGTAAGTGTAGGACCCCTTCTGTTTTTCAAAAATCTTTGCTGTGTTCCACATGTGCTATCGGCTGAATGCAGCGGAAAATAGTCCTGACATTAACTTCAACAATCTTTGGATGAGGTGAAATGGCAGTGCACTCTGGGATTAGATATAACACTGGATGGTGTGGTGGCCTGTTTGCAAACTGATTTTCAAATATGATTTAAACATACTGAAATACGTGTTGTTCAGTCTGAAGTATAAAGGTACCTTACATACCAACAGCAGTGAATTATTTCAAGAAACTAGATTAAGAATGGCAAGTGGGACATATGTTACAAAGAAATGAAGGAGAATGGGATTTTTTTTTTTTTTTGGAAAATCTTCCAAAAAAGAGTTTAGTAAGGGCTTGCCAAGCTTGGTATTTAAAGACAAAGCTGTCTTGAGCTGGGTTCAGAAAAAGGTCTTAGTGTCAAGTCTTTCAACTTTTTTTTTGCATTAAATGAACTGAAATTCAGCCAAACCAGATTCCTCAGATTTGGGGAAAATACGGGTTTACTCCCAAGCCCAGAAGGAACAAGCCAAGTTTCATCCTGACAGGAACATTTTTGCCAGAATTATAAAACCTGAAGTGAAAGCAATGGTGCTGTATCTGGCGTTTATAAAGCAGCTTCATCCTAAAAGGTCCTAAAGCACGCTACATGCAGCAGGCTGGGTTCCCCAGTCCTTAGTCACATCTTGCTCATACACATTAAAATATACAGATTTTGAGAGCTCAGGCCTGAAGGTCCTGTGCAGGAGCACACAGTTCGGGTCCCTTTCCATGTCTCGTGGTGGGAACTCAAAGGCAGTAGACTGGGACCTTGGCTTTGCTGGAGATTCAGTCTATAATGAGTGCAAGTGCCAACCATCAAAACCCAGCTGGAGAGGCATGTTACCCATCAGCAAACCAGCTTTGGTCCAAAACTGGACTCTGTGGTTCAATAACATGCTCTGCCACAGGGTCTGGATACCAAGACCAGGATTTGCCACCAGCTCCATTGGGTCTTGGTGCCGGCTGGTGCCCCGCTAACACAAACGAGCTCCTCCATCCCCTGTGGACACAGAGTTTTTGCTTAGTCCTGAGCTATCAAGATATTTGTATGGCATGTCTTTTGCATTTTTCCCTGAACTCAATGCTTAAAGTTTTAGCTACTACATTACTTTTCCCAAGACTTCTGTTGGCTTTAAAATAATTCAGTTTTCTGCATGAGTACTTCCCCTAATTCTATGCATATATAGATTTCTCATTCATGGAACAGAAATTGCATGTTTTCTTTGCTATGTTTTTGCTTAGATTTTCCCTATTTTGGAAGCAGGGTTTTTTTTTCCCTCCCTATTTAATTAATAGATTTTGACTCTTAGTTGTTCTGAGTTGTTTGTTTCCTACCTTAGGAATCTTGCAGAGTTCTCAATGCAAAACAAACAAACAAAAAGTGATTTTTTTTTTCCCCTCCTATTGTCTCCTAGATCTGCTTATACCTGGTATACTTGGTTCAGGAATACTTTTGCCAGGTATATGAAGAAATAAGTAGATGAAAGGAACATTTTAAAGGTGGCTGTGTATCCTCAAGTGCTGTGAAATCTGGAGGGGAGATGGGCAGAGCGTCCACGGTGCCTGGTCTCGTCCCTCTCCTCCTGCTTTAGGTTCAAGCCTTGCTATTGACTAAGGGTAGAGCAGGGCAAGCTGATTCCCTGTATCCACATTAAACGGAGAATATCCACATTAAACGGAGAATATCCACTTAAGTAATAAGATTTTAATTACCCAAGTCAGAATTTCATATTAAACTCTAATCTGATACATTACCAGCCTAAATGAATGTCAAAAGGTGTCTGTATAGAGACTTTCCTTCATTTAATGATAGTTAGTTTGGGGCCTAAACAAATTATTTGCAAAAAATCTCCAGACCGCTGTAGAAATGGCGTTTCCAACACTAATAGACTTTTGATTTCTAATTGCTCCTCTACTCACCACAAAGGGTAGTGTCCCTTTGATCAGTAGCACGTTTACTGCAAGCATTGGAACCAAAGGGTGCTGGGAAGATGTATCCTTGGAGCATTTTTGTAGTATGTCAACATGAACGTATGTGTCAAGAGTCATTTAATAGCACTGCAGTTAGGGTGGGATACGTAGACCATATGCTTGGCTTTATGCCTTCGTTACATTCTAAAGAAAACTCTTGAAGAAGCACAGAATGATCTTATTGTCCAGCCCAGATGCTCTTCTCTCTTCTTGAAGCTGTTTGCTTCAAAAATCCACCCTGGGAATTCTTATGATTCAAAACACTGATGCACGTTTTTTGTCTTTATTAATTGTTTCTTCTTTGCCTTTGGTTAGACTCCTAGAAACCAAATCAAGCACTTCAAATGTTATTTTATTAATTAAAATGAATTTTTCCATAGAATAAAAGCCCCAAAGTCTCTTATCACCTTGTAACCACAGGTCCATACAGAATTAACTGCAAAGTCCCGAGAAAGGGTTAATGCTCGCTGGCAGTTTGGCCATATTAGAACAATTACAGTGATTCATTGTCTATGTCTAATGGCATAATCTGATTGTAAAGACAGCAGAGTGGGCGTTGGAAAATATACAGCAGCCCACTATAGTCAGTGTGAGGCATAACAGGAAATGGTTGTGGGTGTTAACCATGTCACAAACGGTCGGATTAAATGCTGACTCCACAGCCGAAAAGCCAAATAAAGATATGGGAGAGCGACCGTATATGTTTCAATAACAATTAGGAGACTGTCTAATATTGTTTTTAGCAACAGAAAGGAAAGTTGCAGTGAAAAAAACCCCACCTCAGGTGATTCTACTTAAAACTGTATTTACTATCTCTCTAATGTGTTAGCCAAGAAGTAAAACTGTTCCAAATAATTTGCTGTGATTCGCTCAGAAAGCAAGGTATTTTATATTGAAATAAATAGGAAATATAACTCCTGATTATGATATTGTCATTAAGGTACTTATTTTCAATTAAGAATTTTTATTAGCTCTCATCAGGTTGAGTAATGAAAGTGCTGTAAAATATACTTCCTTTCCCACCCAGCCCGCTCCCTCCTGGCCCTTCTGCTCACCTTCAAGGAAAGGAAAGGAAAGGAAAGGAAAGGAAAGGAAAGGAAAGGAAAGGAAAGGAAAGGAAAGGAAAGGAAAGGAAAGGAAAGGAAAGGAAAGGAAAGGAAAGGAAAGGAAAGGAAAGGAAAGGAAAGGAAAGGAAAGGAAAGGAAAGGAAAGGAAAGGAAAGGAAAGGAAAGGAAAGGAAAGGAAAGGAAAGGAAAGGAAAGGAAAGGAAAGGAAAGGAAAGGAAAGGAAAGGAAAGGAAAGGAAAGGAAAGGAAAGGAAAGGAAAGGAAAGGAAAGGAAAGGAAAGGAAAGGAAAGGAAAGGAAAGGAAAGGAAAGGAAAGGAAAGGAAAGGAAAGGAAAGGAAAGGAAAGGAAAGGAAAGGAAAGGAAAGGAATAAAGTTAAATAAAAGAAAGGTGGGGGAAGAGAGGGAGGAAGAAAAAAAAAATACAATTTGCCCATGTCCTGAGCTTCTTTTCCTTCTGCCCCATCCGTCGGTTGGGTTTCAGCCATGGAGGTGCAGCCACCGTATCTGCAGGACCAGGTCCCAGGTGAGCTTCTGATGGGCACATTGTCACTTCTCTTTCTTTTCCTTGGGGAAGGGATAGCCCCCGTGGTGGCACTTTGCTGGGGTCCCCATGGCCGGGCTGTGGTCACCACGGCTGGTGCATTGGGGCTGGGACTCCCTTTCAAACCCCCTTCAGAGGCAGCTGTCCCACTCCTGGAGGAGAAAAGGGAAAGGTTTTAGACTGACCATTCCAATAATTTAGTAAAAATAGGCACATTCATTAACTTTTTTTTTTTTTTTTTAACAGTTTTGGCCTCTTGGAGGAGCCAATGCAAAGCAAAAATTTTTTTTTTTTTTTTTTTTTTTTAGGCAAAGGTTTTAAAACCACAATAAATCCGTTTTGATTGTAAATATATTTTCAGCTACACTTTATCAAATAATCTTGCAAAAAATTTGGTTTATGAAGTTATGATGATTTAAATTGTTCTTTCTCTTTCTTTCTCTCTCTCTCTCTCCCCTTTTTCACACATATTCTCTGGAGGTTCTAAAAATAAGCCTCTAGCTATACAAGTCAGTGCTCCTAGTTTATCCAAGAGACTAAGCAGCATTTCACAAAGTACCTTTATTATTTTCTGGGGTTCCTCTGCATTGTGTGAAACCTCCGAGGTCATTTGAGATCAGACGTGTCAGGAAAACGGACATGTTAGAGGCAAGGGTTGGGAGGAGGAATTTCTCAGAATCAGTGCTATATAAGATAAAAAAGTGAATTTATATTTTCCTGATGCTTGGGTTACACTTTCAGTGACTTTGCTTCTCACTAATCTAAAAGGTCTCAGTAACCAACTGGTGAATGTGAAGGTAGCTGGAGTTGTATGAAATTCTGCGTCCCTCTAAACAGATACCTTCAGCCTCAAAACCATGAGGTTTTTATATTTCATATGTAATGACTTGATTATTCTATACCATTGACCATAATGAGAGGAAAAACACTGAGTTTGTCTGGAGAAGAATAAGACCATAAAGAAGAGTGTTGATTTAACCAGGTTTTTGCGAGAGAACATAACAGCACTGTTAAATTATTTTTTTCACTGATGAAATTTGAGTATACGCTCCTTACGTAAGCATTTAGGTAACACAACGTAAAGGGTTTGAAGTGACGAGGTAAAGAAAGGACAATCCATATGTAGGCAGGGAAGGTTGATGGATGCCCAAGCGCCCTTGCAGAGCCCTACATCTTTAAAACAATATTTCACCTCTCTCCAAACACAACTTCCTGTGGAGGTTGGCTGCGTCTATTAAGAAACAAAGAGCAACTTGGCCATACAAGTTGAAACCCAACTGAATTATCTTTATTGCTTGCAAACATGAGTAGTCTGGATTTCCCATGCATCTATCTACAGCAGGGCTGAACATCCACGTGCAAAATGTAGCATGGCTGAGGGGATCGATACAAGCCGTGGCCTCGTGGTAACCAGCGTCATCTTGCAGAGGCACAAAGCAGGAGTTTTCCCGGCTGCTGAAACCATTAATGGAGTTTTGCAAAATTACTCTTGGCCATGGGACTGTGCTGTCCTGCCCCCATGCACGGGATGGGACACAGCCCCATAAATGCTTCCTTGAAGAATTTTTTTTAATTGTAGGAAGAATAAAACAGGATTTCACAGTCACTTGTCTGTGCAGTAACCAGTTTCTCACTTCCCCCAGCACTCCCCGGGGGTTCGTGGCTACTTCAGGTGCGCTCCTCTGTTTATGGCCCTGCAGCAGGATCAGTTTTTCCCCAAATCCCCTTGTTCTAGCTTCCAGGGTGGCCTTACCCAGCAGATGGTGACTGAGGATGGCCGTGTGATGAGGCTAATTAGCTTGTTTGTGTCTTACCTTCTCTCCATGCCATGTGCTGGAGCCCCACCTGGGTACCCATGGGGACATGAGTGTCCATCCCCGCTTGAAGGAGCTTCTTCCTTCTTCTGCTTCCCATTGCCACCCAAACCAGTGACAAAACAGGTGGGGTTTCCTGCTTCTTTTTTGTGGTTTGGTTCCTAGAATTCAGTTCTCTATAAAGATATAAGATGAGAAAATCACTACCCAAAATCCTTTCCCTCTCCTTAACACAGCAGTAAAAGAAGGATGGAAGGTGCAGCGTAGGAAGTCCATCCAAAGGTTAGGGTGGTGATTGACTCCCTCTTGTGCAGGCTTTCAGGAAAGACCATAGAAACATAGAACCATGGAATGGTTTGGGTTGGAAGGGAGATTAAAGATCATGTAGTTCTTATCCCCCTGCCATGGGCAGGGATACCTCCCACTAGCCCAGGTTGCTCAAAGCCTCATCCAACCTCCAAGATCCCAGTGGGTTTGTCATCAAAACTAGCAAGAACGATGCTTGCCCTCAGGTAGTATGTAAAAGGAAACAGAAACTTATTTAACCAAGATGCCCCAGTTCTGTTTTGCAGCATTTTGTGTAAATAGAAAATAGAGTTTGTTGGTTTGTTTAACCCAAACACAACACAGAGATGGCCACTTGCACTGCAGAGTATGTAATGCTCGGAGGAGTAACCATTTCTAACAGCTTTAAAGTTCCCCACGGACACAGGACTATTTTTTAGGTTGTAAGAGCTGACAAGCAGGGGTCTAGCTGTGAAACCAAGCTTTCTGAAGCAGAGCTTTGGGCAGGTTTCTTGCTAGCATCAAGTCTGTGGCCGCAGCCTGACGTAGCTCTGCCACCAGGAATAACGTAGCTCTCCTGGCAGCGTGAATTGCTGAGCAGAAAATGGTCAGAAATTGATTTCAGAACTCCCCAAAATGTTTGAATATTGAAAATCCATTGTGCAAATTCAACCCAAAGTCTGGTTTTCCTGTGCGGCAATGTTTATAACACCGGGAGGTACTTTTATTGTCTTAAATTGTCCAAATGCCAGCAAATAGCATTAAAAGTGGGGTGTGTGCGAGGTGCGCCCCTTAATTGTTGCTCGTACAGCGGAATGAGCCTGTGTTTTGTAAATGAGTGTGCATGCCCCTTACGTGATTTACTATATACCTACAGTAAATTTTCTTACCGGAGATTTTATGGTGCCTTGTTGAATAGTGAATGTTAAGTCAAACCTTCCTCCAGCTGAGGAAAATAGAAGCCAGATCTGCAGAGAGAAAGTAACAAGGAGTTTTTGTTAATGTGTATTCCTGATCGGAGTAAGAGAACAGTAATTCTACCCTAATGAAAATTAAATTTACTACCTTTTGTTTGTAGTTGGATCTTAAAAAAAAAAAACCCTGAAACCTGCACACCCTTGTTAATCACCACGAACTGTTCTCTTCAACCAACAGAATTGTCATTTTGTCTAAGAACACTAAATGCTCTGGCCGGATTCCAGGTGCTTTTTTTTTTTTTTGTGATGACTTTCCGAAGAAAACTCACGTAACATGCTTTTTTCTATGGGAAGCATGTTTTTCCATGATTCATAAACTCGCTTTTATCCAGTCCATGAAAGGACCTCTCTCCATTATGTAGACCAGAGCTGACACATTTATGTGCAAAATTGCTGGAGCATTTACACCACTATTCATCAAGGCAGTGTCTGTGCTCCAGGAATATTACAATCACCTGGCACAATCAGTTTAACACACATGCAGAAATTCTTGGAAGACTGTGTTATTATAACACATAACAAAACATAACAAACTGTACTACTGGGCCATGCGCATAAAAAGTTGCTTTTGCGTTCTTAATTTTGCACATGAACATTAATTAGCAAATGCCATTGTGTTATTGATGTAGCAGTGAATAATCAGAGATCTGTGTAAAACTGAGAGTATCAATTGGATCAGGAAATTGTTAATAAGAAATATTATTTTCATCTCCAGAGTGACCAACTGAAATCCCATCTGTGCCACGGCAGCTGGAAGTTACACCTACCCACCAGGTTGTACATGGCCTGTACAAGAGAAATACTCACTTTTGTCTTTTTGTTATAAAATATTTAATCACCACCCCCTACTATATACAATATTTAATCATCACCCCCTATTTCAAGGCCAGGCTGGATGAGGCTTTGAACAACCTGGGCTAGTGGGAGGTGTCCCTGCCCATGGCAGGGGGTTGGAACTCAATGGTCTTTAAGGTCCCTTCCAACCCAAACCAGTCTGTGGTTCTATGATTATTACCCTCCTTTGGCCACTGATGATGTTTTCTGGATAGACTTTCCAGTTGGTCCACCCTTCAGCACCCAGGTTTACCGATGCAGTGTGTCCCAGCCTGATCCTGAGCTTCACTGGTGGCTTCAAGGCTCTGCCCAAACCCTGATCATGGAGAAGGTGTTGGAGAGCTCAGGCTCCCATCCTTTGCTGCTATCACGCCTTGTCCTGAGCTCTGGAAACAGCACGAGGTCTTCTGCTGAGGACAAAAGGGTTATTTCTTATGCATGGGGAGCTGAAAGAGCTTGCCAAGGTGCTGGTGGTCATCTTCCTAATTCAGAGACAACACCTGAGCCCCTGAACCATGGGCTGTAGCACATACACAGCTTTTTTTAGAGGACCAGAGTCTCAATGCAGTTCCCTCTGCCCCAACCCTGGCTCTGTTTCATGCCAGGTCTCCCCCAGAGGCTGGAACCACCCTGCCCCATCTCTGGGATGTGGGTGGCCAGTGTGGGACAGCAAGGCAACCCAAGGACCATGTGGGTGCTCTCTGTGCAGGGTTGTCCCAGGACATGCCATGGCCATCATCCTCCCCAAAAGCTGGGGTTGGATCTGAGCATCCGGAAGATTGTAAAACAAGAAGAATTTATTCTGCAGCCTTGGGGTGGTCACCACCTTGCTGACAGGTGATGTTGTGCCCCACGGAATATAGCTTTGCTATCCCCAGATCACGTGGAGTTGGATTTTGTAGATGTAGGGTAGGGAGGTATTTAGTTTTCAGAACCGCCGTGGCTGTCAGGTGAGACAAAACATTTGTTTTCGTGAGGATTTTCACTGACTGTACGAGCGAAGATTTAAAAAAATTGCCTAAATAAGTATTTACATGATACTGTAACCCAGAATGGTTTCAAAGGAGCCCTTATGATCTGTCAGGTCAATAATCTGCATTTTTAAAGTCCCTGAATACATATTTACATGATCTGTATTTCAAAAGCTCTAGTAAATATGTATTTGCACAATAGACCATAACAATCTCCTTTAAGCCATCGTGGTCTATATATAGTGTTAATCCTCATATATTCCAAAGGAGTTGTGTTTTTCAAAATAGCTTTTATTAATAAGATGTTCAGATGCTGCAGTTCTGAGGGCGATAGAAGGATGTAATCAAAAGGGATGAGGATGGCTTTTCACGCAATTAAAAACTGATTTAAAAGTTTTAAGCAAGTGCTTAGGTTTAACCCCCCCTTTTAGCCCACGGAGTTTTCCCAGAAACCTCCTTCTCTGTAGATCATCTTCTGTCTTCCACCCCATTGCAGGTAGACCACATCCTCCCAAGTAACACTGTCTGGCAGGCAGCTGGCAATGTTTCCCATGAAAATCTTTCTGGGTGGGAAGAAATGGGGCAGAGAGAGGGTTTGAACCAAGGTGATGTATCAGAGAAATATGTTTATGGACCCAAATATTTTTATACTGGGGTCTGCTTTGGTCCTGACCCTGGATGGGCTGCTGCTCGCATCCTTGGGTCACGGCCAAATGCAATGACCAAATCCTGTCTCCATCAGTCCTTGTCAGCGGTTTCAATCACGTTTCTTCATCTCCAGCATAGCTGGCTTCACAAGATGCTGTAGGGAACGATCTGTGCAGTTTTTCTCCACTTATTCTGGCTGGACACTATGTAGTAAGTTCATAATTTTTAGTCCCAGCTGGAAATATAGTAGTCCCAGCATCAGAGTTGGGGATGGGAGTTGGGGTTTTCTAGAAGAAAACAAGATATACGAGCTTCTTAAACAGAGACTATTGGAATTTTATTTTCAAAAAATATTTTGAGTGTTTTTAAAATTTAGAGTCTTGTCCTGGCTTCATACACTTACCCAGCAAGTTTTTATTGCTGTGTCAAGGTCTCAATTTTCACTTTCAATCCATTGCATGTGCTAATTCATGTACAATTACATTATCAGACACAGAGCAGAGGTGAATGCTGTTTTATCACTGCTAGAATATTATTGTGAAACTATCAATACCTTGTTCGTAACAGGGTATTTCTTTAAGTACGTGGTCCTGAACTTACGCTGCCTTCTGACACGATCAGAAATTATTTGATGTATAAAATTAAAATGGGTTTGACGAATTTAGTTTTCTTTGCCATAAACAGATATTCCATTTCTGAAGCTACTTGTATTCTTTGTGTAGTTTTATACATCTCACACCTAATTAATTTATCTTTGTGGAATAGCTTCAATCTGAGACCTGCAGTCCCAGCTGCCAGCAGTTTGGTTTGGACGTGGGAGGGCGAAACTTAATTAAATTCTCTGTCCCCAGATCTTGGCCACCCTGCCTCCACCTCGGCCAAGCACCCGGCACAGTCCAGAGATTTCCCTGCTGCTCCTCCGCCTGCTCGTCCTCCTCCTCCTCCTTGCTCGGGCATATGGTGCAGGTAAGAGAAGGAGCTCGCACATCTTGTTTCTGTTTGCGAAGGAAGTACACCCTGCACTTTCCCCGAACATAAATTCAGCCCAAGTGGTGTGTCATTAATCAGGTGCAGAATCTGGAAAAATCATACAGAGAATTTGTGCCTTGTATTAAAAGCAGCAACTTGTGGCTGGTTAGTTTGTTTATTGAAAAGGTTTTATTAACACTGTACCTTACAGAATGTGAAGAATAGGATGAAATTCAATTATTTCTCCATCCACTTCCAGCTCAGATTTTCTGTATAAAGAGTTTGGATCATGAACTGTAGAAACACACATGTCGGTGCCGTAGCCTATGTGGAGTCTCTCAGATCACGGGGAATGGCAAAACACAGAACCACGTATTTCCAGACTTAGAAGGGCTCCTCGCATAAATCTGACTCAAAGATTAAACTCGAGCTTCCTAAAGCTCACCTGGCTTTCTCTCTAGTGCTGTGGAACAGCACCTTGGCTTCTGTGCATTTGGCTTTGGATCACTGGTGGGAGAAAGTCTGACCTGGTCCAGCATCATCCCAGCCCTGGTGCTTCAGAGCAGAGCAGCCCCCCAAAAACACACACGTGCAAGATCCTTCATTTTTCCTCTACCGATAATTGCCCATTAACATAATGCAAATTGAAACCCCCTTTCCTAATGCTGGAGCCCCGGCGCACAAAGATTTTCTTGCTCCATTAAAAAGACAATTTTGCCCGGGCGGTAATGGAAAACGTCAAACTCAAATAGGAAAGTGGGTGCCTCTAAGTATTTCATATTTTACAGGAATATGTTTTAAATGAAATACTGCCTGACAGATAAATTACGTTGGCTTTGCGTACGTACCCGGCTGATTTAGTGCTACCAGCAGTGCAGATGGTTGGCGACAACTTTGTAGGTGCTTAAACATCTTAGTACATGAATGCAATTTTTGCACTAATGCGAAACACTTGTGGAGTGACCCCTAGTATGTAATGTTTTCCATTGAGAGAACTGATTTGGACTTACAAAGGAAAAAAAAGTAATATACAAATTACTTCAGGTAACCCGTAGCCTCTAAAAAGAAAAGAAACACAATTATATCTGCTCTCTGCAACCATGGTTTAATGAAAACAGAAGACTGAAATGGTCTTTCTAAGTTTCAGAACTTACAACGAGTCCCTGCTTATTAACAGAGCGGTTGTACTGGCAATTTGTTTTTGTAATTATGTTCTTTGTGGTCTACACAGTTTTCAAATAGTGATGCAAAAAGGACAGCTGGAAATACTGCTCGTTGCTTACCTAATCCCCAGCGAGAATAAAAATAGATAACAGTAAATGAGACTGTATGTAGGAAGCTAAATTAACAGTCAAAGCTGAGATTTTTTTTTTTTTAAAGACACAGTATACTTCAATGTGCGCCTTAAAAGATGGAGATGAAATGTATTAAATATCAGTAGGAATACTCAGCCCTTTGATTACATGAACGAGGAGCAGAGCTCATTCCCTGGCTTAAAACTCTCTTGTACAAAGCAAATAATGAGCTTGACCACGAAAGCGCCGATATTTCCCATGCAAAAAGGGAGCGCCGAGGCAAAATGGTTGCTTACGGGGTGAGGCCGGTTCTCCTTTCGAGGCTTATGTTTATTCTCAAAAGAAACTGCACAGGCTGGTGTTTAAATGGTGACTTGAATAGGCTTCAAAGATGGTCACTTTTGCAGTAGCGGCGTTTTACCTGGCAGCGGGGAGCTGTGCACGCATCCTGGCTCGAGACGGGGAGGCTGAGTCTCACGGGAGACCTGGAAATATTCCTTTTTTTTTTTTTTTTTTGAAGAAACTCAGCCAACTTGAGAAAGTCTGGAAATATCTAAGTTCCAGCTTAGGGTTGGCACAGCCACACAGTCTTTGCTCGAAAAGCCTTCCTTTGGTTTTCTGAGCACAACTTTCCTTATTTCCTTTTAATTTGCAAGAATGGTGTCGGTGCTTGCCACCAGCATCTGAATCTCTTCAAAGCTTCAGTGTTGAAGGACAGAGGCCACCTCTAGCTGCACACTGTGGGTGCACCTTCCACGAACCAAGGGCCACCAAAGCTTTGACATTTTAAATTAACAATGATTTTGCTTAACTAACCAAGCCAGCCTACTGGCGGGTATCGATCAACGTTTCTAGGTGAGGATGTGACCTGCGCTATCCCCTCCTGCAAAGTGACATCTCGTCGCTGTCATTTCGTGGAAGATAGAAATGCACGATGGAGCGAGGAGCTGGCATTTGCTGGGGGAAGCAGCAAACCCTCAGTGCGTGTGAACTTCCCTTCCTGACATCCGCTTTCTTCTTGAGTGTTCTTCCCAGACCTGGGAGAGAACAGCTCAACTGCAGAAAATCCGACTGCACAGAGCAGAGCCAACAGGAAATTCACATTTTACCAAAAGCAAGAGCCAAGCGAGATGACGGTGCCGCCAGCTCAGGCTCTGGCTGCGGTGGGGTTCTGCAAGAAAAACCTGGGGTCAAATGGGTCCAAGGGGCTGCATTTAAGGTCCTGATCCAGAATAAACTGAAATCCAAGGAAAGGCTCAGCTTGGTTTAAGGGAAGGTCCTGCAACAGTGCCTTTAAGGGTATTATTTTCTGAATGTGTCCAAAAGATCGGTGAGACAAGATGCCTTGGAAAATGATTCCTTGCAGTTCTGCAGTGGACCTTTGAGAAGCACCCGCAGGAGTTCCCCCTTAGCTGCAGCTTGGTACCCCCAGGTTTCTCCAACCGAGGGCATCCATTCCTCTTCATCCTGACAGTTAATGAACTGTCTGCTAAAATAAATAAAATCCCTCCGCTTCCCTAGAGATGGTGAGGAGAGTGCTTGCCCCTAGCCTGTAAAGTTTGGCTGTGTGGGCAGGGAGTCATTTGGGTTTGGGTTTTTTTTTTTATCATTGAGGGAGCCGATGTGAAGTGCATTGTATTTTCCTTGAGGACTCGGTTGGCTGTATCTGAGGCCAGGTAAAGAAAAGAACAAGAGGAAAGCCACTTGGTTTTGTGCCTGGAGCAAAGCTAAGCTGTTCAAGGCCAGAATAAACACAAATGAAAAAAAAAAAAAAAACAAAAAAAAACCCTTGAAGAGAAGAGAGGTGCTGTGATTCCACAATGAGCAGAGCTTGCAAGAGCCAGAGGCTTGGTTGCCTCCCTCAAGGGATGCCCAGGCTGCCGTACCTGCTGGCACTGCCCATCTCCAGGCAGAGCCGTACCCCAGCCAACATTCACGGATTCCAGCGATGCTCCATCGCAGGTTGTTTCCAGCTCCGTCCCAGCGCACCGTGCCGGCAGTAGCTGGGTGTTTCTGATCACCTCCACGAACCTGGCGCCACTCCACCGCTCGGTCCGGCTCCAGATGGCAGGATGAGGTTTCCTCGGTTTGATCTGTACTACAACAGACTTTTAAACAGTTTCTCGTCGTGACCGTTTCCAGTCCGGAGCTGAGCTCCGCTCTCAGAAACATCACTGCTCAGAAAAGCAAAATGACCCCCCCCCCCAAACTGTTGAGAACCGAATGTAAATAGTTTGGTGGAGGTTACTTTAGAGGTTTGGTCCTTGTTTCATCTCTGTGAATTTTTGAAATATGTCTGATACAGAGATATCTGAACCAGATACATCGGAGATACTCAAAATTTGCCTGAACAAGACAATCAGATCTAGGTGGAGCTGTTCTGAGCGTGACATCCCTCTAGACATCCCTTCCAATAAAATTAGCAAAACCTGAAAATCCATTCGTGATAAGCTTAAAAACTGACCTGTGAGATATGAACTCATGAGACATGAACTGAGGGGGGTGAGGCAGTGGCCCAGGTTGCCCAGAGAAGCTGTGGATGCCCCATCCCTGGAGGGGTTCAAGGCCAGGCTGGATGAGGCTTTGGGCAACCTGGGCTAGTGGGAGGTGACCCTGCCCATGGCAGGGGGTGGCACTGGGTGGGATTTTATGTCCCTTCCAACCCAAACCATTCTGTGATCCTATGATTCTATGATAACCTTGTACCAGCAGGTATATGCAAAATTGTAGAAAGGCAATATAAAATTCCCAACAGGCAGGCTTGTTCTGGATGTTTAGTCCACCAACCTGAGCACTCTGGGGAAAAAAAGAAAAGCCTGAACACATAATTTTCTTTCTTCTGAACGAGTATAATAGGAACAGAAACAAGTAATGGTCATGGAGGATGGTAGCTCCAGAAGAAAGGCAGTCTGGATATTCAAAGTGAAAAGGATTTTCAGGATTATAGACCTGTTTCTCATTTCCTCTTTGCCTGCAGCTCCCCTCTAAAAGGAAGATGGGAGGCAAAAGTGGCTTCTCCCTCCCCCTGGTTAAGGAACGGCTCAAGGTGCAACAACTGCTGAAGTCTGAGCGCACAAATTCCAACACACAACCCAAATTTTCTGCAGTGGGACACCAGCATCATTTTCAGGGCAACCCTTTGCTGGCAACATTAACCGCATTTCATGCTTTTCTGCAGCCTCTAGACCATGGTGCTGCAAGTTTGCTAACCAGCAAATCGCAGTTCCATATCACAGAGCCTGCAATAAAGAGCTGGGGAAGCTCCTAACATGTTTGTTTGGCACTATTCGTCCTGTCGCACATGTTGCCAGGCAGTCTAAGGATGCTTCTGAAGTCCTTCAGCGGCTCCAAATTTGGGGGCAGACCGAGACTTCTCAATATTTTTAAGACCCTTGTAGGAATAAGTGTAATATTACATTTGGTCTAATAGCAGAATTCTGACGCAAGGAGCTTTGGGGAAATTTAACGGCACAGACTTTCTGCTTCTTTCCCTTGCAGACCCTTGCAGCCAGCTCGCTCTGATCTCGTTGGACCTGCTCTGAGCAGGGACTCTGTTTGTTTCCCAACACTACAGGTCACCCTCCAACCTGCCAGTTCTCCTGCCATTTCATCCCTTGCAGACCCTTGCAGCCAGCTCGCTCTGATCTCGTTGGACCTGCTCTGAGCAGGGACTCTGTTTCCCAACACTACAGGTCACCCTCCAGCCTGCCAGTTCTCCTGCTCTCCCCCCATTTCATAGTTTTACTGGTTTTTATCTTTTCACTGGCCATCCCCAAGGTTGCAGGGCAGGAGTGATGCAGTGGTCATGGTGTAGGGTATAGGCTCTGTGAATATTTCTAAATTGTCTGCCCCCCTGAGACTTTCTTCTCATGTTCTTTCCTGCTGTTCTCCTGTCCATCTTCTCAGCAGTCAGGATATAGAGTTTCGACCCTCAGTGTCACTCCACGTGGGCAAGAAAAAGGCTGGGAAGGATGGGAAACACCTCCCTGGACTGCTCAAAGTCCAGGCTGGGCTCTTTGTAAGGAAAGCCAGACTCAACCTCAGATCTGGTCCTCAACCCCACAAACAGACCACAGTCATGATAAAAATCCTTAAAAAAATGTTGAGCAGGAATAGTCTGTACAGCTTGAGCTCTGGAGTTAAGCCCCATTGCACTGCCTGGGGGGCTCAGCATCCTCCGCCCGCTGCCTGGACCAGACCTCGGTGTGCTGGCAAGCGGGGAGCCGCGGGTCGGTCCATGCCCAGCATTTCCCATCCCGAATCCCATCGGTGCTGGCAAGACCCGAGCGTTGTCCCTGCAGCGGGGACCACTACCCCGACAAAATTAAAGAGCTCAGATTTACAAGGAGGATAAAACCGAAACGTCCCCCGAGGCAGAGTGCCTGCTGCCACCTTGGAAAGGGCTTGGGGATGGAGATGAGCTCTGCAGATTGATGCTGGGGGGGCTGCGAGTGCCAGTGGAGGGCTCCCCCCACCTTTTCCCATGCCGAAGCAGCGTGCCATCTCCCCCAAACACAGCCGAGCTGGCAAGCGCCATGCCAGCATCCCTGTGCCAGCTCTGCAGTGCTCTTCGTGCCGCTTGTCATCCATCTGCAGAACCAGCACGTGCCAGCGGTTGTGCGCAGGATGGGCTGTGCCGAGGAGTCCATTACAGGAAAAAGTCCAGAGCATAATTAAAAAAAAAAAAAAAGACAAAAAGCCATGTTTTTTCTTGCTACTCTGATTTTTCCCCTCTTCAGTTCAAAATTCCCTATTGGCTTTAATCAAACTCAGGCGTGATTCACAAGCTTGGTCAATTTAGGGATTTTTTTTTTGGGGGGAAAAAAAAAAAGTTATTAAAAAAAAAAAAAAAACAACAAAGGGGGAAAAAAAAAGAGTTTTTTTGCCAAGCAGGTTTTCCCAAGTTCTCATAGCTCTGCATTATGTGGCTCTGCGTCTGGAGCAGGCTCCAAGCCTGACTTCCAAACGACCTGGAAGGGGTCCTAAACCAATGTGGCTGCGGGCAAGTGGGAGCTCAGCTCGGCGGATAGCTGCAGCGCTGGAGGAGACAGACAGGAATCCCGAACTGTGAAATCTACTTCACCTCCAAAAGGCAGAAAAACTCACAGACTGCGGGCTTGTTGTTTTAAAGGTATTTGGTGACATTATTTTCCTGGAGATGTCCAAGACAGCTTGAAGTCCCTACGCAAAAAGAAAAAAAAAAAAAAAGAAAAAAAAAGGAAAAGAAAAGTGAAGTTATTCTATCATCTTGTTATCTCTGTGAAAAAAAAAAAAAAAAAAGTGATAAATGCACAACTACAATTGGTTTTTACCTTCCCATTGCTCCAAATATTGAATCTAGCCTAAAAAAAGTGATAAATGCACAACTGCAATTGCTTTTTACCTTCCCAATGCTCCAAATATTGAATCTAGCCATGGTTGAGTCCCAGGTGGTGAGGCATTTAACTTAATTTTCTAACCTCTTTTGGGGCTCCGTTTAATTTATTAAGAGGTTACTCTCAGGACAGATCATGCGACACGTAAGTGTAAATTGAACCAGGTATGTCTGTGATTTACTAAGTGGGTGACTTGCAAGCTCAAAAAGAGTAGTCGTCTAACACATGCTGCAGCTGGACAGAAGTTATGAGCACGTGTTGGATGCCTGCGGAGAGGGCAGGGACCGAGTCCGAAATCTTAGGGCTTTCCTTGCCTGCGGTGGTAGCACATCTTATGGCTCCTTGCTACCTCTCCTCCGAGCTGTGCAAGCAATGAGCTCAAATTCCATCTCCATTCACGGCCCTAGCCATGGCCTGGAAGTGAATTTCTCCAGTAGTCACCATGGGAAGCACAGTTAGCTCCTCCAAATTCGGAACAAGCGGTATTTACAATTTTTCCTCTCTTCTTGCAATAATTCAGCATGCCACCCGCCTTACTGATGCCTGTCGAGATGAGCACACACCAGAGCTGGAAAGCCATCCTTACATTTCCAATCTTTTTATGCTTCTTTAAGTATTGTTCCCCATGTCAGCTTCTTCCCTTGGTTTTGGGATGCCACCCCATCGCCAGCTCCACTGCCCAGCTCCACATCCTTGGGCATCTCTCTGACTTGGTCCTCAGGGTCATGATGCCAACACTTATGGTCACCCTCTTTGTTTCAAAAGCCAGAAATGTTCGCAATATCGGGCCAACGCACAGCATTTGAATAGATACCCGTCACAAAATGAACAATTAACTCCAGGCAGGGTCGGTGTGGAAGACCGTCTCTCCTCCTTGGGTGCAGGGTTGGTGCCTAGCAGCGCTCTGAAATACAGGCTTTCAAGAGGAGATGGGGAACCTCCTAGCTGTTTCCCACATGAAGAAAGAGTGACCAATGGCTTCACTGGAAGTGAAAGAAGAGGAACGCATGCCAGGGGGAGACGGTGTACGCGATAGAGCTGTTTTCTGCTCGGCCGCTATTTTATTGTAGCTTTTGGAACGCGCCGGCGCTGTGGTTATTAATTTATTATTATGTGAATTCCAGCTGTCGATCGTGGGTTTTAACCATGAAGAGAATAAATAGCCACTTGCTGAGGCTAAGAGTCAATGAATTTCAGACTTCCTCAAGGAAAACCATCCACCCGAGCCGGTGCTGGCGGTGGTGGCCGGCAGGGACTCGCGGCACACGGCAGGACGATGCCCATGGTGCGGGAAAAGGTGATTTGCAGTTTGGCAGGGGACTGGGCTGGATTGCCACAGCTGGGGGGAGCTGAAGAGCTGCTGAAAAGGGCTTTGGTTTAAATAAACCTCTTCCTCTAAGGCAGGGGTAGGGTTTTGTGTAGGGGAGCGCAAAGAAACCGCCATGTGTTTTGGGCCAGTCGTTATAAATTACACCCACTCTTGCCTCGGTGCTGTGTCAGAGATGAAGAGAGGGTGTTTTATTAGGAACAGATAAACTTGGGCTCTGGGCTCCGTAGGATGGGAAAGGAGTAGATGGCTTGTGAGGTCTTCCCAGCATCTCCCAGAGAAGCCCAGTCCTGCCACCCTCCAGCAGTACCTTGGGCTGGTGTTTTGGGAAACCGCAGAGCCTGCCCCTTTGGGTTTTCCCTGTCCTGTGCTCATACTTGATGTTTAAATCAATTACAGAGACATTTAAGTCTCTTTCACATGCCAGCACATGGCCCTTGTAAGCCTTCGGGGTTGAGGGCAAGGAGGGGGGTGTTGGCTTTTGCGAGCAGTATGTACATTAATTCCAACGTAAAGAGCTGCAGTAAATCACTTAATGCCTGAATCAAGTTAGTTGTTGTTGTTTTGGTGAATTGGGACCATATTCGGGGCTATAATAACCTAATAATGGACAGTGCAGGCATAGACCACACTGTAATGTATATTGGAGGGGAATATGGTAATAGTCTGAAATGGCAATTCTCCTAAATAAATAGCACATCAACTTACTTAAACCTAATCATAAACGGGACAAATTGGGCCCATGTGCAAACAGAAACCTGAGCAGAACGCAGGAGTTAAAGAAGCCATTGTTTCCCAGCCTGACCCTGGGCAGAGAAAGCCTGTGTCAGGTTACATCTGTTAAAATGATTCTAATGCCAGCCCAGGATTTTAATTATAAATATATAAAACATTTAATAAGAAGACATTCTGCACTTTCTAAGCCTTTAAAAAAACTGGATGTGGGTGGAGTGGGTAGAATGGTATTCCATGTGCCCCAGACAGGGTGCCAGCGTATAATGATTGAATGTTTTCCTGTAATAAATTGAAAAAATCTGGTTTGTAAGAATGGATCCAAATCACTTGGCATTAGAAAGGTAATTTGTTACCTAGCTTCCTCTTGGAAACGGACTGCTTCCAAGTTTGCTGGAACTTAGTTTCTAGGGACTGAGATGTCCAAAAAGAGAAAGAAAGAACAACCGGGATGGTTGTGGCTCTGATGTGAACACACACACACACACACACACACACACACTCTGTTTTTTCTGCCTCTCTCTCTCTTTTTTTTTTTTTTTTTTCTCAGTTTTGCAGTCCTCCCTCTCATGGCTCCAAACACAAGATTCAGCAGCCAAAAAAAGAAAAAAAAAAAAAAAAAAGGAAAAAAAAGAGGTTAGTCAGGACAAAAGCCAGATCTATAGCCACCTTCTTTGTACCTTTCCAAATCTCAAGCCTGCTTAATTATGATTAATTGCCACATGGATAATCAGATACAGTTTCAAAAGGTTGGAGATGACAGTCCAAGGACACCAGGGAAGAAGGAAGGTTCGCCTTTGTTACAAGCAAAAAAAAAAAAAAAAAAAGAAAAGAAAAAAAACAATACCAGGTCCCTTCCTCAGCCCATAACCTTTTCTTGTTTTAACAATTCCAAACGGAATTAATACCATCAGTATATTGTTCCCGCTCCTGGGAATTGAACTTCAACTGTACAATTTCTGCAGCTGTCAGTTTTTTCAGCCCTCCTGTCAATAACGCAATGTTGGGGTGCCCTTCTTCTTGAATGAAAGCAGTTTCGAGTTTCTGCTTTATGTCTGTGCTTTCTGGGTGGTGTGACATGATGAGAAAGTATAAAAAAAAAATAAAATAAAATAATAACAGCAGTTAAAAAGCTTCCACTCTTGACTTAACTGGATCAAATGTAATAGACTACAGTCTTCTCTCCCGATTTCCTTTGCTTGTTTTAGAAAACGCTGTGAAAAGTGCAGGAGATTTTGTCTTGCCAGCTCTTTCCTCCATTTAAAATCCCTTTGGCTAAGTCAAGGATCACAGTATGTCATTTCCAGCCTAACAGAAGTGCTGGGCCTTGTTCAGCTCCTATTACTAGGAGGCAAATCCCTAGGTTGCAGGCGCCAGTGTTTCTGCCTTTGGCTCCTTTCCCAGTATTGTTTCCTTCATTACATTCCAGAGTGCCTCTCAGCCAGTTAATGTTTGCACTGGGAGGTCCAAATATCCAGCAATCAGCACTGAACTTTTCTCTTTTTTGTCGAGAATTGCAGGTTTCAAATGCAATCACTGGCTTTAAAGGAAAACTTACAGGTGAACACAACAGCACTAATTTCCATTTTATTCACAAACAGTTATATATATATATATTTTTTTTTTTTTCCCCTGCAGTTTCTCCATATGCACTCGTAAAACGGTTTCAGGAGATGTCTGGCTTTTTCAGAGCTCATAGGGGCTGGAGTTGTTTTATGGATTTTGGGGGGTAAAGGCTGCCCTCGCACACCTCTCCCACGCACGCCGCCGCACATTAACACAATCACTCCCATGCTCAGCCACTAGCTCGGAATATTATTCCTAGCAACGCCGTTGCATTCCCATTATTATTAAAAATGGAGCAAGCTGAAGAACTGACGCAATAATTTGGATCGCGCGAAGGGTTGGAGTGTTCACACGGGCTTAAGCCTCGCTCCTGTGAGCACGAGGTGGGAGGTTTAGCTCCTAAATTACTTTTGGTGTCGTTTAATTTGTGAGAGTAAAGGCAAGTTGCAGCCTTTTGTACTGTTTGCATCCCAAGGCATGGAGGGTTTTCGTACTCTGGGTTTTCCATGGATATTGATTTTCCCCTATGGATGTACCTTAGGCAATGTGGATTGTTCTATAGGAAGACTTTTGATAAGATATCCATGTCTAGTTTGCTTTCTATGGGTTTACTCTTAAGTTCTGAGAGCTAGCGGTTGGTCATAGGCTTGATTAAACAATTTTAAAAGTCCGTGATATTTTCTTGTGGGGAAAAAAAAAAACCAACTGTACAGGTTGGGAAATCCTCAGTGTTTTCCATAAAGCCTCCAGCTACGCTTCCACCCATGATCGTATGTCATAAGGATGGTGTCATCGCGTCCTAAGGGTGCTAGCTCGCAGCGATGATATCGAATTCATGGAAGTGTATATGCTCAGAGAGAATACTAATGTTAACTCAGTCTAAATAACAACACTGCCAAAGGAGGGAAGCCAAAGATGAAATACAGTGGATTTCAGGAGGCAACAAGCTCTCATTTATTAAGATCACAGGCATTTTACAGGTTACAAATCATAAAGCAGAAATAACTTCATAATATACAGGTCAGGAATGTGCCTGGGATTTTGAGGAACTCTTTCCTTGGCAATAATCTGCCACAGATAGTCAGAAGCGTGCCTTTTCTGGCACAACAAATCATTGCTGATTAATTTGGTCTGCCTTTGTCTCAGAGAAGCAACGAGACACTTCACTGTGTATTTTGCACTTTACTTCCGCGCCATTCTTTCTCCATGCATAATTTTGTGCAAGATAGACCAAGCACAATACTCTTTGTTTTACCTCTTTGACATCATTTTTGCGTGAAAACAGCGTGCCTGCACTCGGGGCGGGTAAGCCTACAACCTCCCGTGGCAGCGTAACCTGGAGACTGACTCTGGGCTGAGCAGTCGGATTCCATCGGTCTGGAGTCATGCCCATCCACCCAGCTGCTTCCCCAGCCTGGAGGAGGGAGGTGAGGAGGTGTAGAAGGGTTCCTTCACATGCAACAAACTGGGAACTTTTTGCTGGCACTCAAGGATAAGTCCTAGCACAAGTTATGGAAATCACTGCAAGAAGAAAAACTGGAGTTTCTCACTTGAGGAGGAGAAAAACAGGGCTGGATGCAGCTATAAAATTGAGAGAAGGACTGCATGGCACTGCAGCACCTTCACCCATGCTTTATTTATTGCATCCTAGAGCCAGCCGGGCTGGATGATGATCTGGCTCGTTGGCCTCACGTAGGAACTTCACAGCATCCCCAGAAGGCCAATAGATATGAAAAATGCCAAAAGCAATGTCAAACCCCAAAATTTTCCTAACATTAACTTAATATTCACAGGTATTAAACACCAACAGATCAGAAATGGAGCATCTCCAAAGCAGGTGTAAGCTTCTCCAGGTTCCCTGTGCCGTTGGTGTGGGACAGTTGAGTGTGTTATCATTTCTGAGGATGCTCTCCACTTTATCAAAGTTTCTGCGCTTTTGGTAGAGATTCCCAGTTCCATACTGGTTATAATGAGTCACTCTGAAACGGGCTGTGGGAGAGACTTTTCAAGAAGTGGGATAGGTGTGATAAGTCGTGGGCTCAGGATTCACTGCTGTGGCAGACACACACAGAGCAGAAATGTCCAGAGGAGGGTGGTTTTGGAGATTTGTTCATCACGGAAGGACATTCCTGCAGAAGGAGGCAGGGGATGAATAGTGGCACTGGCAAAACCATAGTTCCAAGGTACCTGAAACATTTTCTCTAATAGTTTGTGAGCACTAAGTCACGTTTGTAGAGAAGGATGACTTCTGCTTCCTCTCCATCAATATCTCAAATCCCTTCCATAGCACGCAGACTCCTCGGGTCACAACAAGGGCAAGTAAGAATAAAATTTTTGGGTGGAAAGAAAGTGCTAGCACCAAGCCCTCCTGCAGAACAAGATCTGGGGATATAAACCGCCAACCATCTGCAGAGTGTAGATGTCACGGGCGGCTGCAGCAATTCCTGGCGCTTCTTCTTGTGTCGGGAAAGTGGAGGAGACTTTCACGGAAGAGGTTCTTAACTGGGGCTGATAGAGACCTGGAGAGGTGGCTTGTTTCTCTCTTTACCTAATTTATCTTCCGTGCAATTGAAGTCATCATGAAAAATAGTATTGCTGTTACAGCTCCCGTTGTCAGTGCTCGCCTCCTGTCCCCATTCCCTGAGCTCCCACCTCCATCCTCATCACTTTGTCCCCTCAGAATTACAACCAAACCCAAACCAATGTGTTCGTAACGTTTCCTTCCATTCCAAAGAAAACACAAAAGAAAGCAAACAGCTAGCAGATGCTGATTTTCTCACTTAACTGCACATATTTTATAGCAATTCACTCTGATTTTCTCCCAGGACGACCACCCGACCTTCCTTTCTTTCCAGTTCCCCCCAGTAGTGGCCAAACGCTGCTAATCGTGTAAGATTCAGCCCATGGAAATAGGCTGCAACTAAGAGAAATTGTGCCCTTTGACCTTAACGCCTTCACATGCACAACAGAGACCAAGAAATGTCTTTGCTAAAAGGAATGCATTTTCCTTGGCAAAAACTGATTTTTAGACCAAACCAAATTAATACTTTGAAGAGAGTTTTGTTTTTTTGCTATTTCACAAAAGCAACACAATTTAAAAAAAAAAACCCAAACAAAAATAATTCAGTAATTTTTAGAATGAAGAATGACAAAATACATTTTCCTAGAATTTTCAAGGAACTAAAAATGGAACGTCATAAATATTTTTCCTTCTTTCTATTTAACAGAAAGTGATTTACCAGCATGAATTGATTTTGAATTAAGCAAGGATAAGTTAGCCCAGATTTTTTTCAAAGTTGTCTGTAGACAATTTAGTTGGGAGAGCATCTCCAAAGCGCATCCTTTTCCATTTCTGGTGGGTACCAAAAGTCTCTATGGTAAATAAACCAATAATCTACATGGAAAAAAAAAGAAATTTTGGGAAATTTGAAATAAATTTTAGCTGCCTTTGTTATCTGAAAATAAGGAGGAGGCTCCACATCATCTGAGCAGCCAGCTTTTCAATAAACCAATAATCTACATGGAAAAAAAAAAAAAGAAATTTTGGAAAATTTGAAAGGAATTTTAGCTGCTTTTGTTGTCTGAAAAGAAGGAGGAGGCTCCACATCATCTGAGAAGCCAGCTTTTTGTGCATCACCAAGTGCTTTGCAGGGTGTCGGTCAGCCGTGACCAGTTCAGACACATTTTTAACTGGTCGGGCTGAGATGCAGCGAGCTGAAGTGAAGTGTCTTGTTCACACACCAAGTCTGTTGCAAGACCTGGGAACAGAACTTTTCTGCTTTTCCCATCCACAAAGAGCAAAGCTTGTATTTTTCAGTCTAGATTACTATTTTCTTTTTCAGATTAAGGAAAACAAAAATGAGAGAGAGAGGAAAAAAAAATGGTGACTCATTGCAGTTCCTTTGCTGAAACACAGCTGCCCTTGTCACAGGAACATGATTCTGAGCGCCTGCATCCAAAATTTATTGCAAAATAAAACTGAAACTCTTAAAAACAACCAGGCAAAACCGACCATGTTGTTTCTAACTCTTTTTTAGTACGTATTTAAGAGCGTAGGTCCAGGCTCCAGCCAGGATCAAGGGTAGAACTGGAAACTTGGGAGAAATTAAGTTCTTGTGAAATTTTCAGACAAATTTTGCAAACCCACACAGCCTACATTGGCCAGACAAGCTTCAAAATCAGCGTGCACTTTTTAAAGCATTGATGCTGCTGGACCTTCTGGGATTCATACACTAGCAGGTCAGCACCCACGCCACCACCCAAAGGTAATACTGCAATTTTTCTCTGGTATTGTTTCTGAAAATGTACAATAAATCCTGAGTCCAATGGTCCCAAATCAGGAAATAAAAGGAGTATGTACATGTGTAAATCTACCCCAAACTTTAGTGGTGAAATCTTTCCATTTTATGAAAAAAAAGTCTTATTTTTTTTACCATCTTTCTGCTTTCAAAACACTGAGACCTTATGTCTGACTTGCTGAACTTTGAATTGCCACCTCTCTGGTACTAATCATTTACTCACTAGCCTGGTGTCACACTGCTGCAAATGAACTTACAGTTTGGGGATAAACCTGCCTCATTTAGGAAACCTGTTCAGGAGTGACATTCGCTGGATGGAGAAGCATCGCATCAGCCTAAAGCTTGAGGTGCTTCTTGAACAAGAATTGTACGGTTGGCGCTGCACAGTGCCTCAAAGAGGAGAGGAAAAAAGCGTAGAAGGGAATCAAGAAGAGGAGCATTTCTGAAATGGCTTTTACTCATCTTGGGTAAATTAAAAGAAAAATTTTGCTATGTGAGTAAGCCGTGTGTGATCGGTGTTTTCAGCTTCCCCTTCATCTAACAAGCAAGTTCAGTAAGAAAAACATGCAGAAGGTGTACAGGGAGGAAATGCAGAGGCAAGTGGGAGATGCGAGGGCGAGAAATATGACTTGGTTTGGCTTCCAAGCTAATTTTACATCAATTTAACTGTATTTAGTTACATCTCTCTTTAATAGGGTTGCAACTATTGGACTGAGAACTTAATTGTTTTCTGAGTAATTTAAATTTCCAAGAGTTGGAGGTTTGTTTTTTTTTTTTCCTAAGACTTCATGACCTTCTTCCATCAGTTTATTTTAGATATAGTGGAATGTCCCAGAGAAAATTCCAGATAGTCCCTAATATATGAAATGTTTCCAGAAAGGAGAAATTCTCAGTGGACTATGAAACTATTTTTCAATCATGGTGTATGGCACACAAACCACATCTGAGTTTTTTTCAGTAGGAAACTATTGCCCAGTGGGTTAAAAGAAAATAAAGGATAATGGGATTTTTCCGTAAGGCTGAAGCCATTCTCAGGGGTTTCCTCCCCACTAGATGTCACTGGAACTGTTTGAAATGTTTGGAAAAAATAACCCCAAATTCCTCAGGTTTTGAGCTTTCTTACAAACATGAGGCTTGGACCAAGTTGTTTTCAAGCTCTGCCCTGGCTGATGAGATAGATGGTAATGATGAGAAGTTCATGGTTTGGCATGGATTTGGGGAAAATGTAGGTGAAAGTCCTGAAGTCTGGCATTGTGCTTGGAGGTGTTGTCCTTTGGGAAACCCAAATGGAATCAAAGAAAATGCCTGGGCACAGCCACCATTTGGCTGGGACATCTTCAAAGAAAGAGCAGGGTCCTGCAGAAAATGAGTCACACCTTCCCCTGGGTCAGCAGTGGCCCAGTGCTGGGATGGCCACACCATGAAAGGCACTTAAGTTTTAGGTGGTCATCTAAGCCACCATTAAAAAAGAAAAAAAAAAAGAAATTCTGACAACTTGTGTCATAAAATTTTCCATGGCTGTCCTCCTCAGCAGTGCTGTCGTTCACCCCATGCCACTAAGGAAAGCGGCTCCTTCTCCGATTATTAGGTCTACTATTTAAATTCTCCCTGTAGTTCCGATTGACTACAGGAATCTTCTTCCATTCTTATTCAAAATTCAGTTTAGTGTGATTATGTGGCCATGCATCAAATATGGCAGTATAATGTGTCCTTTCATCTACTTGCCATAATACATCCCTTTTAGTGCCACATAAATCCCTGGAAATATTGCTGTCTTCTGCTCTTGAGATCCTTCATGTGCCTCTCTGCCTTACTGCCTTCCTCCTCTATTGTTTCTCCAAGCTGAATTAATTCACTTTTTTTTCCCCAATGTCCCCGTTACGCTGTTGCTACTGCTCCTGAGCAGACCCCAGTGAAACAACAGCCCTTCCAGAGCAAGAGAGGAGCCAGGAACAGCCCAGCTGCTGGCACAGCATCCTTCCCGGCAGCGCCAGTGCCTTGGCTCTGCTCTCGCTGGAGGCAGCTGCTCCAAATCCCTCCACCTCCTCCTGCAAAAGCAATGGGGAGCAGCCCCTGGCTGGCAATGCCTGCTGGTGGAGCAAGGCAGACATCCTCGCAGAGCTGTAATAGAGGAATTACAGGAGTCAGCGTGGTGCTCCTAATCCTCCCAGACCAAAGGAGCACCCCAGAAATGACAGTGGGTGTTCTCCTTTGCTGCAGAAAGTCAGTGCACGTGCTGCTGGGAGACCCACGGGCATGGCCGAGGCTCTGCAGCCCTGCCCTGGGTTTCTAAAGAGCGGACATGTTCCCCGTGACAGCGTAACCCATGTATACAAGTTACGTTACAACAGGATGTATTTATTCTACGTAGGTAACTACAAGTTGACACCAAACGCCATGAATCACAAAATCATAGAATCACTGAATGGTTTGGGTTGGAAGGGACATTAGAGATCCAACTCACTGCCATGGGCAGGGCCACCTTCTACTAGTCCAGGTTGCTCAAGGCCTCATCCAGCATTTCCTTGAAGGCTCTTTCCATCCACAGAAGTGTAAGCTTTGCACCAGCTTTGGCATCTACTTCTTTCTTATCGAAACTCCTTTTTGTAATTTTTTCTCTAGGGTTGTCTTCATCACCTTGGCTCCTCGCCTTGCTCCAGGCAGGACACGGAGGGCACCAGCTTGGCCGTGCCCCATGGCAGGGACATGGTCCCACACACCTGCCCAGCTACGCTCCTGGGTTTCAAAGAGCACACACCAGCTTTGACTTGTTTAATTAATTAGTAACCTAATTGCACCACTTCAGCATAACCGCCTAGTTGGCATAGTTGACTTATGTGGGGCAAGCAGAACAAAAAAGGGTCTATGCCCTTGTACAACTTCTGTATTAGGTTGTTATTATGCTAAGCCAGAAAACTTTCAGCCTACTCAATATTCAGTAAATTTAAGAAAATGAATTGAAGCTACTTGCCTATTTTAATATGTACTCCTCAAGACATTTTTCAATTTTTTTTTGTGGTTTAATTAAAGCCTCATGGCAATGGTATGCCTCTTTCTACCTACTATGCCAGCGGTTAAAAATTATGGGGCTTCAAGTAGCCTGCATGTCTTTAATTGCTCTGCTGAAGATAAAAGAGCAGTGATATTTTTATCGCAACCATTACAGCAGGCAAAATTAAAAATGCCCCTTACCCACATGAATGGAGCAAACACTGAGCGGGGCCATGGTGCCCATCTCCCCCCACCTCGCCCCTGCCCCATGCCTGCATCCCACAGCCCCACCGGTGTCCAGACCTTAACTCTTGCCTTTCCATTTCCCAGGTGGCTTTGGGGAATATTTCATTTACTGCGTGTCCTGACAAGCAGAGGAAGTTCCCTGCCCCACTTTTTAACATTAAAAAAAAAAAAAAAAAAAAAAGTGTAGAAATCTCTAAATTAAGAAAGTACTGGAAGAGTACATTCAGCTCAGGACAATGCAGAGGAAGGTTACAAGTATATTAGGATAAGGGCACCACAATTATATGAAGAAGTCTGGAGAGAAAAGATTACATTGTTCTGACAACAACATTTTTCAAACATTTAGACCTTTAATATCATTAATTTAAAGTACAAGATTAAATATTTTATGCAAATATTAGACAACAGCAAAGAGCTCCGCATATTAGGATTTAAAACAAATTGAAAGCATGCAAGACATATTCATTTCTTAAGCAGTTTAGTTAAAAAATCGACATTGTCTCTATTAGGATTAACTGACAGGAACTCTTTGTCTTGAAACGGATTTAGCTTCACTCTGGTTTGTTTTCCAGATATCATTGTCCTCCAATAATCGTGGATAAAGGGAAACGTAAAAGGACAGATCAAGTAAAAATATATCTTCACATCATAAACACAGAATTATGTTTAAATTTCATTACTAAATAGGATTTCGCCTTCATATACCATGCCTAATCCCACACTATAAAAGATGTATAAAACCTCCTGACAAATTCGAACAGACTTTGTGGAAGTTGCACATATTGATTAAAACATCAAGCACTTACATCCAAACCAATAATGAATTACTTCTTGTTGGAAGATAAAACTTTGTGATATTTAAAATTACAGACTTGAAAGTAAGTAAAATTACCCCTAATTATGCAGAAGGGAGCAACACCTTAGCAGTAAACAAGATAAGCACCTCAAACAGCACTAATAATTTTAATTAACATTTTCTAGTTTCCTTTCACCTCCTTTCAAGGTCATCTGCTACCTTTTCCTGGTACAACGTTACAGCACAGTGTTAAAAACTTACATTCCATTACTAATCACTTTGATAAGCCAAAAAAAAAAAAAATTACTTTCCAGGACAGATTTTTTTTTTTTTAAATCACTTAATCATGTGCAAAAGCAAATATTGCATTGTGTGAAACTGTCAGGAAGATTTTTGCAGTGAATTGTTGTCAAAAGTCGGATTCTAGCAGCTGGAGTGTGGTCTGTCGTTTGGGGCCTGATTCTGAACACCAGAGGCAAAACGCTTCTGGGAACTCTGCAGAAACCCTTTAATATTTCAGGTGTAAATTTAAAAATTTTGATTATGTCCAAATTGGTGAATATTGTGATCGGAGTTCGTAAGACTCTTAAAGTGTGAACACTGAAAATAAAAATTTGGTAAAATATTATAATTTACACAGTATTTGTGTCACTTTTTCTTCAGCACCAATTAATACCTGCGTGTTCAAGGTTTATGATTTTGCTCAACTGTTCCTTTTCTTTTCTAAAAAGTCCAAAAGTTGGTAGGAAAAGGGCTTTATTGTATCGGTGGGTTTGTTCCATGCCACAAATTTAATGTACGAGGTCACTTGGAATATAATGTGTAGTGAAAGAATCTCATTAGGCTAAAATGAATGTAAAATGTGTCAATTTGATCCAAATGAGAACTGTAGTAAAACCATGTTTGATGTTCATGTGCAATAAATCTTTAATATTTGTCTGTAAAGTATTAGAGAACCCATAGGGAAATCTCTATTTGTGATAGCTGCACATTTTCAATGATTTTTTCCTATAATCCTTTGTTGACATTTAGCATATGGGAACGGAAAAGAAGATCTGAAAATGGGAATTATTCCTTATTATTCTAAGGTAAACAAGATGGACACCTTGGACGTAGGGTTTTGAGAAAGACAGAAATTAGGAAAGCTTCCCTCAATCAGTAGTGATTGCTCATCTTTCAGTTACTCCTGGGTGAAAAAGTATGAAATCAAGGGTGTCCTACCTGGCCCTTGGTCAATTCAGTGTTAAAACATCTGATGGTCCCATCCTGCCAGTTGGGGTTTATTTTGATATATTCCTACTGTTAATTACTGTTGTATTCCAATTTCCTCTATAGTATTTTTTTGTTCATCCATAATAGCTTTATGGTTCAGTGGACCAAAATGACTAAAATGAAAGATTTCCAAGATTTCTTCGGGGAGTAATTTACAAAAGACCACCAGTTTTTAACTGCTCCTGATGTTTAGTTCTGGATATTGGGAAGAGGAGGAATCAGCCCAACTCTTTTCCTTGCCACACCAACCGTATCAGAAACGTATTTTTTGCTCTCTCTTGATCTCTTTGCTCTTTGCATCCCACTGTCCCCATTTTGAGGACTGTGCTATAGTAATACCGTGGTGTTTATATTTCTGCAACTCACACTTGCTTTCGCAGGAGAATTATGAGCTATTTACATCCTTTGAGGAGGCTTGGGGAATAATGGGTGAAATGTCAGAAACCATTAAGAAAAATGAAGATATTTCATTTAACCGGTAGAAGAAATACAGAACTTCTGCTGAATGATGGAAGATTGAAGTGCCACAAGATTGCTACAATATGAGTTCTGGCTCCCAATGATCACAAAGTTTTATAAAACAAAACAAAACAAAACAAAACAAAACCCCAACCTTACAACACTTGCATGCCAAAGGTTGCAACACAGGCTTTGGCAGGAAACACGAAAACGCTCCAGCATGGGAAAAGTCTTCGAGCAAACTTGCATCTGTGCTGATTTACGTTTTCACGCCAAAGCAACAGCAGCTTTCTGAAGCCAAGACATGACTTTATGGCCGGAGTAACAATACTCTCTGGGAAGCTGTGCAGCATCAGCCCCGCCGTGCCCTGACAAACCCTCTTCCCCATCACCCCCCCAACCACACCAGCTGGTTTTTATAGCGTTTGTCCATCTCGTTATTGCCGGGCAGGCCCTTTATCAATAACCGTGGTGTTCTTGGGCGAGTTTTCTTTGGCTTGCAGTCTGCTTTACAAAACCGCTGCATACTTGACAGTTTGCCCTAGTTAAAAATTCTTTGGTCAGAGAAAGCCCGGAGAATGAAACAGGATCTGGTGTTGTAAAATCTTGACCAGATTCTGAAATATTGCCTAAGCCCCTGTCAACTCGAAGGTGATTTCTCCAGGTCATGGTTGAGAGGGGGATTGATGGTACGGTCGGTCTGCATTATATCTTTTTCAGGAGTACACGTAGTCACCTCTAGCATTCACCACCTTCCAACCCTCTCCATTTTTGACAGTTTTTGACTATTTTTGACATTTACTTCCATACAGAGGTTCCAAGCTAAACTTAGGAAAACCAATTAAAAAAAAAAAAAAAAAAAGTTTATCTGCCTTCATTTCTCTATCTGAAGGATCATCAATTACCCAATAATCCTGGGAAAAAAAATCCACCTGAGGCTGAAGCAGAGATAAGAACACCCAGTGCTACACCAAACTTCCCATCCCAGCTCCCACAGGACTTTTCTGGTGGTGTTGGGTCTGTTGTCCAGCTTCTACAACTGAAGAAACCGAGGCACAGGCAAAGGAAAGGTTCAGCAAGCCAAAGTAATTTGGACATAAAATACAAATTCCAGTGCAGTGCCCTTCCTGTCCAAACAGCCTCCGAGGGACCAAACTCATGGCACAGCCAGCAGCTCTAAAATGAAACCTCATCACTCATGATAGAAAGTCTGTTGTAATATATATAGATACAAATATAGATATGTATCTCTCTATATATAGATATATACAGCCTCTTCTGTTATAATTCCTAACTGAGATTGCAAAGTAAAAGGCTGCGTGTAAACATAAAAAGTTTTGAATATTTTCCTTATCAGAACGGAGTAATTAAAGCACTTTCATCAACAAGCACTCAATATATTTTTAAGCACCTGCTTAAAATCATACTGAAACAAAACCCAAGCTTTTTTTTTTTTTTTTGCCAAATAAGGGTAAGATCCTAGGAAGAGTCAGATTAGATCGTCCAGCTGTATAAATTATAAATCATCACATTAAAATAAGTTCCATATATTCATGACACAAGCTCTGACTGTCGCAGTTTTTCAGGGTATTTTCCTGAAGGCAGATTACAGCAGACCTGCCCACTCCTTCCTCCGGAGAAACTGGGCTGGCCCCAGTGAGGCCAATAACCCTTTCATTTTGGTGGCAGCTCCTATGGCCTTAATTAGAAAGAAAAAGACCTAGTTCTGCATTTTCCTTATCAACCCCAGGCTTTTTTGTTCTGTGTCACTACTTTCCTTAAATTCTCAGAGCTTCACCCAGGTCTGGGCAAGCCAGGAATG
>NW_010130809.1:0-2300 GCF_000699245.1 Pterocles gutturalis | reverse complement strand
TGCCTGAAGGACAAACTCTGCAGACCTTCAAAGTAAGACGTCACTGCAGGACTGGTTGGCACGTGCTGATTCCCTGATGGTTTGGTTGTGCTGAGTTGGGTTGGGTTGAGTTGAGTTGGTTTGGCTGTTTGGGCTGGATTAAGACCCTCATGATGTTTGAACTCCTGGATTGATGGAATTTTGTCCTTTCTTTGAGCATTGACTCAGCAAAGCCACTGCATCCGTGTGGCCATAAGAGAAGGGACAGCCCAGGCTGACCTACACATCCCTCCAAACACCATGGGAGATCACCCATGGGAAATTAAACCTGCATCTGCTGCAGGAACTCCCCAGGGGTGACATGATGGTTCTGTCAGGACAAAACCTTCCTGGGGACTGCAATGTGCCTCTACCAGCTCTCCAGGCACTGGCACGGGTGGATCAGGCACGTTGCTTTTAATATTCTTTAAGAGTTCTTTTTCCTTGGCCTCACTTTATTCCCCTCATTTTGAAACTCTTGACAGCCTTTCATCAAATGCTTCTGACAAACTCAAACAATATCTAAAATGGGCACTAATAATTTAGTACTATAATTTTATGGGTATTTTAAAGATCCTGAGTATTACTATTATTTTATGGAATGATTTTTCCTCCTTTTCTTTGGTCTTTCTTCCCGTGTTCTTCAGTGGAATTATAGGTGAAATGTATTTCTTGGCTGCTGTTTCGTCTTTTGTTCATACAGTTAAATACTGCACTAGTTAAGGGTTGCACGAGGCCCCCACATTAAAATTTTATTGTATTTTTGTATTTATTTTTGGCCCGGATCTGGGGGCCTCTCAGGTCCAGGTCTTGTGTAATTTTATTGGCTTGTGGGTGGAGGAAAGAACAAAAATTAGGTTTGTGGCCAGAATGTTATCTTTGGCCGTATGCGTCTATTGGAGGGCCCGATTCTGCTCTGATTCACAAGGATGTAAATCTCAAGCAGCTCCACTGAAAATGAAAAAGCTAACGTGATGTAACCCCGATGTAAATTAGAGGAGAATTACCTCCGTGCTGGATGCGATGGAATCATTTTGCTATTTATGGTTTAGCTGGGAGCTGTTGACTAGCCTCTTTAAAGATAAGAGCCACCTATAACTCAGTTGTGAGCATCTTTTTTTTTCCTTTTTGACTAATGTTTGCTAGCTTAACCAAAGATTAAAACTGCTTTTTTTTAATGAGCTCTACTGGTTAGGAGTAACAGAGCTGAGACTCCGAAACTCACCAACCTGAGAACTGAATTTTGATGACCTCTCCCTTGAGTGAAAAGCACCTTATTCTACTTCCCTGTTTACTACTAAAAAAAAAAAAAAAAAAAAGCTGTACTAAAATCCACAGATTTCAGCCTTAATCTCTTTTTTTTTTATAAAATACTCTTCACATGACCACTGCTCAGTGAGTGGCTGCCCATCCTGCGGAGTCTTCTCTGCGTGTTCAACAGCTCAGCAGCGTGAGTCACGGCCATCACATCCTGCTCTCCTTCCTGCCTGGTTCGCTTCCATCACCACGGCCTCTTTCCTCCGCAAAACCTGTCTCCCCCTCGCTTCTTTGCACATTTCTTCATGTCAGGTCTTTGGCTTGGAAACGACTTCTCCTATGAGCCAAACCTTCTTATTCTACACTTTAAAATCCTTATGAAATTTGGCTTGCATTCCAAAGCTAAGCCTCAGCTCCCTTGTTACTCTTCTAAGTATAAAACATTTTTATTGCATTAAGCCATGTTGAAAAGAAAAAAAAAAAAAAAAGGGAAAAGAGAAGAAAGAAAATCCCTGCGCCCAATGTGAAGGAAGCGGGCAGCATTATATAGCGGTGTATCATCACGTGTCTTTTTGTTTTGTCTTGGTATCATCTCGCTTGCACGCGCTTTGGGCTCACTATTGGTATCTCCCCGTTACAGTCACCACTGAAGGAATTGTTTCCAGGCTGCACTGGAGAGTTTTGGAAATGGGAAAACCCATCCCACTATTGATCATGGTGCATCACTTCCTAAGGAGAAAACTGTTTTCTCAGGAACTCATTTAGCACCTTTCAATTGCATTAAATTTCATTTTCCTATGCAACTTACACAACCTTTGAATTTAGTCATTCCTATTTTTTATGTGTGCATTTAATTCATTATTTCAAATGTAATTTTAATCATTTCAACAAAGAAGTGTCTTAATATTCCCAATAATGGCTCTTGTCACTTTTAATATTAAAATTCACATTAGGAATTCCCTTGACTGCATGCGCATTATTTGCATTATAGATTGTCTGCATGTCTCAGTCTATATATATATATA
>NW_010130808.1:2617-2824 GCF_000699245.1 Pterocles gutturalis | reverse complement strand
CCCAACACCCCCAAGTTTGGCCAAAAAACACCCAACACCCCGAAGTTTGGCCAAAAAAACCCCAACAACCCAAACTTTGGCCAAAAAAACCCCCAACACCCCAGAGTTTGGCCAAAAAAACCCCCAACACCCCAGAGTTTGGCCAAAAAAAACCCCAACACCCCAGAGTTTGGCCAAACAACACCCAACACCCCAAAGCTTGGCCAA
>NW_010130808.1:1354-2449 GCF_000699245.1 Pterocles gutturalis | reverse complement strand
CCCCCGAAACCCAAGTTTGGCCAAAACAACCCCCCAAAAAGCCCCAAGTGTGCCCCCTAAAGCCAATGACCTTGATCATTTCGGGGTCTGCCTCCGTCTCGCCCGTCAGGAGGTTCTTGGTCTTCTGGAAGCGCCGGCGCTTGTATTTGTTGATCACTGGGAGGAAAAAGGAAAAGTTGGGAGCTTCTGAAGGATTTCCGTCCGCGGGGACGGGCAGGAGGAGCCCATTTTCCCTCCTTCCCCGCCGCCTTCTTCCTGAAAAAATTCATTTTGTCCCACTGATTTGCCAATTATTGACGGGAAAGGCTGGAAATTGGGGACAACGAAGTGGACAAACTGGGAAAATCCCATCGCTGTCGGAGGAAAACCAGCGTTGGGATCCCAACTGAAGTTTTTCCTTCCAAAATAAAATTCCAAGCGCGGAAAACATCCAGCTCGGGATATTTGCCCCAATCTCCCCCTTCCAAAGCCCGACTCCCTGGGGGCCCCATTTCTCCGCGGAGCTCGGGGTCCCCCCTGTTTCCCCATCACCCCCTGGGGCCGCTGCACGCCCCGTTCCCCGCGCCGGGGCCGTACTCCGTGACGTGTGGACGGTGGCGAGGCGCCGGTAGAGGTTTTTCTGCCGGGGATCGGGGTGGAAGCCGCTCTTGGTGAAGTAGACGTGGATGTAGATAGAGCCATTCTGCTGGACGCTCTGAAACCAAAACCCCGCCGTGGCCGTTAACGAGGCCGGAGCCGTTAACGAGGCCGGAGCTCCCGGTACGGCTCTGAATTCGCCGTTTCCACCTGGGAATTCCCCGAAGTGCTCGTAGCACCCGTCGGCGTTCTCCCCGCTGGTCCAGTCGCCGTAGACGAGATCTCGCTTCTGCCAGAACAGCGCCGAGCTGAGGTTGAAATCCGTAAAGTGCTCGTGCTCGGAGATATAAACGTAGAGATCCTGCGGAGAGAAGAGGAAGAGGAGGACAGGGGCTGCCGGCGGAGATTCCCAGAAATTCCCGCTCCGAAGCGCTGTGGCTCCCGCGGCCGTTACCATTAAAGTGTCCTTGGGGAAGAGGTTTCGGCTGGGGGCTCGCGGCGTCCCGCCCGCGGTGCTCT
>NW_010130808.1:998-1291 GCF_000699245.1 Pterocles gutturalis | reverse complement strand
GAGGAAGAGGAGGGAGAAGGTGCTCAGGTGTCTGAGCCGAATCGGATGCAAATAACCCTGTCGGGAGCGCGGCAAAATCCGACAGCGGTGCCGGGAACGTGGCTTGGGGACGCGGCGAGGAAATGGGGCTCCAAGGGAGGATGGAGGTGGGCAAGGCATCCCCGGCACGGGACGGGGACACTGGTGTCACCCAACGAGCGATGGACGGACCCCGGCATGGGACAGGGACACCGGCGTCACCCAACGAGTGAGGGACAGACCCCGGCACGGGGCCGGCGGGGTCACCCCACGCG
>NW_010130808.1:0-735 GCF_000699245.1 Pterocles gutturalis | reverse complement strand
CAGCGCCACCCAACGAGCGAGGGACCGACCATGGGACGGGAACACCAGGGTCACCCAACGAGCGAGGGATGGACCCCGGCACGGGACGGGGACATGGGGGTCACCCAACAAGCGAGGGACGGACCCCGGCACGGGACGGGGACACCGGGGTCACCCAATGAGCGAGGGATGGACCCTGGCACGTCTCCAGCTGTGCCGAGCCCTTCCGGCAGAGCCCGGAGCCACCCCCAGCCGCAGCGTTTGATCGTATTAAAAGAAATCGAGGCTTTTCCCCCCATTTTGGCAAGTTTTCGGCAGCACGTCCCCGTGTCTGAGGGTTTCCAGCTCGGGAAGGAGCCGGCAGCACTGCAGCCAAACGCCGGCTCCTGGGGCCAAGCGCCCGCCACGCGTGCCCCCTCCGGAGGTGCCAAGTTGGGATGCAGTTCGGCGGGATTCCTCGTTAGCCGGAGCGTTTCGGAAAGCTCAAGAGCGCAACCACGTCCTGGTGTCGGTGGTAAATCCGTGCACCGTTTCTGCAGGACGACGGTTCATCTTCCGAAGGTTTCGGGAAGTGTCACGCTCTGCCTGTGGCACGGGGATGTCACTGTCCGCTCGCGGGTGGCAGCTCTCCCTCGTGTCTCCTCCACGACGGAGGGGACATCACCGAGCGCTTCCAAGGGCACAGCTCCACCTGATCCGTCGGCGTTTCGGAGAGGAACAACCCCACCCTCGGCGGGCCGGGAAGGAGCTCGGAGA
>NW_010130807.1:106456-123369 GCF_000699245.1 Pterocles gutturalis | reverse complement strand
AAAATAATGAGAGAAAGAAGGTAGATTCTATCTTTCAGTCATAGACCTCTCATTAGAGAAACCAGGGAGAAATAGGGTGGAGAGAGGTAGATAAAAAAAACCCAAAAGGTAAATGCACACATACATGCAAACACACAGCCACCTCCCACCCCTCACCCCCACCGCCACCCACCCCCATGGAAAGTGTGCTGAGGAAAAAAATAAACAAAAACCAAAACACTGCAGGGGTAGGTTCTGCTCACTTGCTTTTATTCTTACACCAGTTTCTTCCACCTCAACTTTTTGTAGTTGACGTTAAATGTGAGACCTGTAATTTTTTTTTTTTTCAAATATAGCAGCAGTAGCATGTTCTCTGCACCTCTTGGTTTTATGATTTGCTTCTCACAACAATTCCTTTGCTGTTGAGACACGATCTGAATGACAGGTACTGCTGAATCAGCTTGTACATAGAAATGGAGTTGAGTTCAATGCATTTTCCAAAATAACCTCCCTCTTCATGCCTTGTGTGACTTGCCACTTTCCAAGTATGCTGCATGCCTCTTCATCTCTCGCCATTTGATTTCTCTGTTCTGTTTTAATACTTTTTATCTCTCACCATTATTTCCACATTCTCGTCTTGCTCTCTTCTCCCTTCACTCCCCTGGGTTCCCTCCTCAACATGTTCTCAACAGCTTAGGTAACGGCAGAGGCATTCATAAGTGAAATGTTTAGTTAAAGCACAGTAACCCTGCCCTTGAGATGCATTCAGGGCAGGTCAAAACCATATAGGACTTTTTTTTAGAGACCTTCAATTATAGGACTTGCTTGTGAGTGGTCTAGTGCAAATCTGAACAACCGAGAGACTGCTTTAAGGCTTGGGCAGCACAGTCACTGCTCTGCACTGATTACACTAACTCCGTGGTGCCCTGGGAATAATAATTCCCCAATACCGAGTAAAACTGACTTTTTGACTGTAAGAACACAAAACAGCTCAATGGAAGGCCATCATCAGTAACATTAAACTTACAAGAAAACAAAACAACAAAAAAACCCAAGCCAACAAAACAGAATGCAGCCTTACTATTGCAATCACTGTCCCTTTTCTATAAGTTACACGCTCTTCTCAGTAGGGTCCTGAGGCAGGATTTTAGCACGCTTTTCAGATCTGTCAAGGAAATATGTATTTGTAATTTACACTTGTATGGCACACTCTGTCTGTGGATCTCAAAGCACTTGAAGCCTGTTTATCATGTAGGCTTTTAACATCCCTGGCAGGGTTGGTCATTTCAAAGATGGGGCAAGTTTGGCATGTAGTACTGCTAAGATCCTTTCCGAGGTCTGTGCCTAAATGCTTGAGGCATTATTGAAAAAGGGGTTTACATGCCTTATCAGGCATCCCCTGATTCATAAGCTTCTCCCTGGCATTACTGTCAAATCTTGAAATCCAGAAGGAGTTCTGGATAGGTCAGGGTGGTCACACAAAGGTCCATTTAATAATATCAGACTGAAGAACAGTACAGTTGGAAACCTGCTGCATTTTTCTGGCATAGGTTGCAAGTTGTTCCAATTACCTTTTAACTCTAACCTATATCTTTGGATTAAACCAACACATGCATTAGCAAGTGCTTCATGTGAGCTTCACGTAATTCTTCTGTTGGTGGTACAATTTAAACGAATCCACTTTTCAGAGGAACTTGCTGTTATTTAAAATACATTTTTGTGAATCACGTGGCAGGGAAGCTCCATCAAGTACAGAAAGCTGTATGTCCCATTTGGCCTATTGCTGTGATAACATTCAAGAAATACACTTTTCCAATTAACTGAAATAAAATGAAATTTTCAGTGAAAATAAAACTTTTTTTTTCTGGTAAATATTTTTAATTTATTGTTGCTAGATCTACACATACAGTAGAAACTGAAAATATGTTGTGAGAGGCATTCAGTACCTTTTAGAAGCTCTGAGAGATGCAGCTGAGGGGCTATGCACCCTATGAGATATTCTCAGAGAAGACAAGACTCAACAAGTCCCTGCCTGCATAAGGGCAACCCTGACCGCTACTGAAAGGTGTGCAAGTCCAGCTGAGGTTCTGGGGATTGGCAGGACGTCTGCTAAAAGCTCTGCTCAGTAGTCCCGCGTTTGCTGTGCTTTATCACGTAGCGCTGCCTCACAGAATAGTTCAAGTGTCTTGG
Source organism: Pterocles gutturalis (assembly GCF_000699245.1). Taxonomy (NCBI): domain Eukaryota; kingdom Metazoa; phylum Chordata; class Aves; order Pterocliformes; family Pteroclidae; genus Pterocles; species Pterocles gutturalis. The sequence goes on along the minus strand of NW_010130807.1, from coordinate 121,200 downwards.
TGCAGGTTGCATCTGGTTGAGGCTATGGTCTGTCTTCAGCTCCTGCTCAGAAAAAACTTCTTACAGGCAGCCTTAACCGTCTAACAAAGCACACTGCTTACACAAGCTCTGTATTTTAAAGATGCTTGCAGAAAGAGGTGGGAAATTTTTCAAGTAGTCTTGGCCTGTTAGAGCAAGTTTATATGAAGACTACAGCACTATTACCTTCTTGACAACTGCTTTTTCTTCATGTGCCCTACATAAACAAACTGAGCTATCTGAATGCAGAAAAATTAAAGTGATTGTTAGTGAACACAATAAAAGTGCCCTAAAATGTGTTGTGGTTTCTCCCATTCACCTAAAATCTCAGGCTTTTCTATGGAAAAGGCTGCCCAAAGTATGTTTCACCTTCTCCTATTTTAAAAAGTTTCAATGGGAATTTTCAATACAGGGAAGAAAAAAAAAAAAAAAGGAGAAAAAAAGATTCATTTCAAATGTGCTTGGAAGAAAAATTTTTGTTCTAAGTCACTTTAACTCAAAATATTCTTTAATTTATGAAATGTCAGCTTTTTGTCTTCTCTCCACCTTTGTCATTCTTTCACTGTTTTCTCAGTGTTTCAGGATATGTGGTAGCATATTCACACAATTTCACATTTACTTTCTGCCCTTCAAATTCAAGGACGCTTTGAAAATTGAATGGAGGAAAACATAAAAGGAAGAGGGGAGGGAGACAGGTGAAGATAAGGGTAACAGAAATAAATCCAGGACTTAACGATTTTATTGCTATCCTAGCAAAGATAAGAGGAAGAAAGGGGGGTGGGGGGGAATCTGATTTACTATATTAATATTGTTCTTTTAAATCCATAAGTAAACAATTCAGTCAAAAACTAGAAATTTAATCTGATTTCAAAATTTCCAGTCTTAAATATTTGTAAAAAAATTCTCAAACTAATTTTATTTCAGAAGCTGTTTTCAGTGGAATGACATTTTACAGAAGAAAAATGCCATTTGAGTCAACTTGGGACTTGGCCTGCATTATTCCAAAGGCTCCGAGGGGGCTGTGAAGCCATCGTTTGTGGTCTGTGTTAGTGTGGCTCTTGGACATTTCAGTAGTGGCCACGTTTTCAGTATCCACTGCCACTTTATATTCCTGAGAGGAAGACCAGCTTGTCTATAAGATAGTGTGTAGCCTTTTAAAGAAGAGAGTGAAAAATAAATTTGTTTGAAGCAAAATGATTGTCGAAACAGAAATCCCAGTACTTTACATGGCATAACGCTTCACTGAAAATGTTTTTTGTCTGGGTGGAAAGGGGAAGGAGAAGAAAGCTAGACTATGGATGAAGAGTGTGAAATTTTGCAACCTTGTCCTGTGCCCCAGTATGTTACCAGCCACAGGAATGGGTTGGAAGAACTCCTTACTCTACTGCTTATGCCATTTCCTGCGGCCTCAGTAAATCACTTAACCTTTGTCCCTAAGTTTCCTTATCCAACAAATGGGAATTTTAATACTTAATTTTCTGCCTCAGAGGAGTGTTGTGAAATTTAACTAGTTAATGTCTGTAAAATGCTTAGAAGCCTCACAAAATCACCAGAATCTTTTTTAAAAGGAAGAACATGACAAATCCAGTGTGGAAATATATAAATAATATAAATATACAAACCAGTCTTTTTTTTTTTTTTTTTTTTTTATTCCGCAGAAACAAGAGTGAACAAGTTGAATGTGAAATTAGTGCTGCTATATAGTATAAAGAACCAATGACTAAATAAATCTGCTTTGGAACACACCCTGGTAGTTCACAATTCTATCAAACAATCTTCCATCTCCCCATTTTGAATTGCTGGCATATATGACGACTCCACCATAAGTTTTTCCTTCCGATTTTAACTCCCCTTTTTAAAACACAAGTTTGTGTCTGCCCAGACAAGTAGAAACATTCTCAGCGTGGGATATGCAATGAATTAATTGTTTGGTGGGGCTTTTTCCATGAAAAGTTTTGCCATCCCAGTAATATCTTCTATAGTTTTCTTCGAACGTTCTGTCAGCCCTACACTTCTCAGGTGTCATTTCTTTTTATTCAATAATTATGCCATTTTCAGTAGTGCTGGATGAATGCTTCAGAAAGCTGTCTGCAAATACTCATTCCAGCTCTTAAATAAACTCATTTCAACTCTGTTCATACATATTTCATGTACACTTTATCTGATCGTTCTAGTGAATGATTTATTGGCAGGAATGTTTGCCCAAATGAAAGATTTTAAGGTTCAGGTAATTTGCAAAAAAAGTGAAATCTGCATTTCTAATAATAAAAACCTGTACTGTAAACCATAACTAAACTCAGGATCAACCTGCTACTGTACAGAAACATGAAATACAAGCCAATGTCCAACAAAATCTATTCCAATTTAGTTCATTTGCAATAAACTAATGGAGCAAATGGCAGACTAAGAATGATTTTTAGAACACAAGAGTATTTCCAACAGGAAGTATATGGAAGAAAAACAACATTCTAGTAGTTGACAGTTCACACACAGAGTTGCAATTTGTAGAATAAATCACCTGCAAATTGTTTGGCCATTTATTGTATTTGTCATATTTGGACACTGAATTTGGCACAACAAAATTCATGCTGTTTCTCTCAGCAACACAGTGGAATAACCTATTGACAATGCACTGTTGTTAATAAGGTATCATTTGGAGAAAAGTTGATTTACCTGCTGGTACCCATAACATATTCCAGTTGAATAACTTACGTTTTTCTCCACATATAGTTTCAATGTTGTCATACTCGATTGATGCATGACTTAGTAGTTAAGCTGAATTATTATTGATTTAAATGGGCAAAGAGATATGAAACTGTACTGGTGAGTGCTATTGCAGGGTGACATTTAAAGTGTCAGCAGTGCTGAGAATCAACATAATATTTCTATGCTTCCTTCTAAGAAGTGTTCCTGTGTGCAGAATAGTTTAGAGAAGTCACAAGTGCTCTGAGAACAAGCAGTCTAATATTTACAAAACCCAGACACGAGTATTTTGTGACATTTTTTGTAATTTTCAGACTTCAGAGTAAAATGAATAAACCCCAAGGCAAACAACCAAATTTCTCTCCTTGAAGAACAAAATGTAAGCCCGTTGAACAAGCAGGCCAAACAGCACAACTTTCTGTGATAGTTTGTATGTCCTCATATCAGTTTACATTCAGATTTCTAAAAAGCGGTGCATTTGCAAAGGTCCAAGAAACATCATTACTTTTTATAATCTGTCTTCTTTGATTGGAAATCAATCATCTGCCATTATCATTCCTTTCTCTGCCTTTCTCTCTCTCTCCTTTTGCACTTCAGAAAGTAAGTCATGGCTCTACACTATGTGACGGCTCTGTCATATGAGGATTTGGCCAAGCCAAGAAGCCTGTATCTGCAGAAAGAATACAAGCAGTTGAACAGTTCTGTTGCTGTTGGTGGGATTACTCATTCTGAAAGTCACATCATGCCTTGCAACGAGGCGGGCAAGGGACAATCAACAAGAAATTATCAGAGGTGGCCAGTGTATTGAGGGAGGAAAAGAGACATTTAATTATTTAACAGAGAGTCACAGCAAGACTTCAGTACAAGAAAATGACGTACTGGAGACCAGTTGCCTGAACAGCCAAGCAGCATATTTCAGTCCTTTGCAGACTTGCAAGTTTGACCAAGAGATGCTTTTGCTCCTAAATTTAGGACTTTGTGGCTGTTGCTCTTAGGTCCTGTCTGATTTTATTATTTGTCCTTTTTAAAAGTTAGGAGTGATTTTATTCATCAACTGGAAGGTTTATGTGAGGTTCATCAGGATTAGTTTCTGCAGCAGTTGAATGTGAAGAAGGAGTGATAGTCACCAGGGATAACCTAGTGGGAGAAACGCCAGAAGTGGAGAGACACAGGATGCCCTGGGCTGTGAATCACAGCAGGCAGATAAAACGGCTGTTCTGAATCACCCTCTGAAGAAGCTCTTTTCCCACTGACTTGAGGGGCACTGGAGGTGATTGGTTATGATGAGGCTTAACTTAATCTTACTGTATAGCCCCCCTTTCAGTCGTCTCATGGAGAACTGGCTCATACAAATGCATGGTAAGCGTGCTGTATTTGTGGAGTCTGACTGTCTTAAATTCTGAAACATTTGTTTATTTCCTCCCAGAAACAAATAAACAAACAATCATTTACTTCTTTCCTGGACCATCATTGATGATTCTACTTAGCTCCTTTACAATTACTTGCAGCTGGAGCCATTAAAAAACAAAAAAACCACCCTCTCCCTTTTAGATCATACTCAAGATGAGGGCAGACAAATTACTCTGACTGCAGTGGGCTGCAGCTACATTTGTTTCATCCAATGCTGTCTTCATTTCCTTCCTTTCCCACTTAGTTACGTAATGTGGAAATTGGCCTATTTTGGTATTATTATTATGATTTTGAGCTTCTCATTCTTCTCGTACATAGTGTTGGCTGCCTAAGATGACCTCAGAAAAAATCTGGTTTAAAAAAAGAAAAAAAAAAGAGTTAGCAGAAGCAAATGTTCCCTTGTAGTGGTAACCTTTCAGGGAAGAGTACCAGTGGAGCTTCTCCTTACTGAATGCTTTATGGGGCTATTCTGGGAACACGGGATGCTCTCACTTATTCCGATTATCTTCTGATTAATGTAAAGGATGAAAGTTCTTAAATAAAAAAAAAAAAACAAAGATGAGTTCTATTTCCAGTGAATTGCTTTGTGTATGAGAAGCCAGCATATGGTACAAACAGGGACAGAAAAAAAAAAATCTTTGGTATTTATTTCTAAAAAAAGAATAAACGAGGCAAATTGCTATTCAGTCTGTAGCCTGGGTTGTACACCCATCTTATTCATAATGGTTTTGAAGTGGTAAGAACTAAGCTGGTGGCAGAGACAGCTCAAGTCTTCTTAGTAGAGTAGGCAGAAAATTAGTTTTATTGATCCAGAAGTGAGGGGCAGGAACAATCACTATGTCTGTAAGAAAGAAAAACCTGGACGTGGGCAAGTGAAGAAGGTGGGTGGATCAGATCACAGTGCGACTCCGTAAATTTGGCTGCTGCATCTCAGTGGGCAGCTGTGTCATTTTGCTACGTCTGCAGCAGCCTCCTACCCTCTAAAACTGCCTTTTTTTGACTGTGTCTAGAATGTGTCTTCCTTCTTGACTGAACAGATTTTTGTAGCCCAGTTAAGTGCTATATTTGTGGTATTTACTGCAACAGGTCAATATCTGGGTTGCTGCAATATTGTCTGTCATAGGGGAGGGCTAAGTTCACCTTGTGGTTCTGACAACTAGGGACTGCACTAAAGAGGAAAAAATACCCCTCAAACACAACCCTAAACTTACTTTCTGTGGAGCCTCAATCTCCATATGCATTATTCCACAACAAAACCTTAACCTTGAATACCTTTCCCACTTTAATTAAAATAGTTTAAAAAAAAAATATTGCTTGTGTTCTCCTGCAGTATCACAGCCAAATTGCCGTCAATGTTGTGACCATGCTAACCTACAGGACACACAGGGAAGGCAGGTATGAGGCAGCCAGCCTGTGGAAGAGCAAATACACAGTGAAACTCCAAAAGAAAACAAGCAATTCTTTCTTCCACCGTGGTCTGTGTTGAGTCTCCTGTTACTTTTATGAAAGATAATGTATGTTTGTATTATGGCAACATGAAGGAGTCTAAGTGAAACTGTATTTTGGCACTCTCAGAGTGAGCTTTTAATATACGTGTTCTATTCTCGTTTTCCCCAAAATCTACAAGTATACAGACAGCAGAGTCAGGACTTGATTATGGGAATCTGGATCCTGCATGAAAAACTGAAGATAAAAGACATCCTGGAGAGCTGTAGTTGATGAAGGGATCATTTTGTCCATGTTTTTGCATTTGGGTAGGTCTACCTGAACCGTTTCTGCCTTGCTTGTATAATCTGTTTCGAAGTGATGTTTCCATTTTTTCTGACCTATCTATCTGCATGACACTAAGAACTGAACTACTTGAATAAGGAAGTTAAATTAACTGATGAAAAACAAATAGCATCCATATTTCATGGACTGACATTCATCCACAGTGTGACATGTGTTTGCATTAGTCCAAGTCTATGCTACTCCCTTGCTTTAGACTTCAGATACTTTTTCCTCTGCTGCTTATAAAAGACACTGGCAGGTGCTATCAACAGTTTTACATACCTTTTAATTTTTTTTAAAAAATGAACTGAATAACATTACTACACTGTAACATACATAGGGAGTAAGGAACTGAGAATATGAAGGATGTAAAGTATCAAGTGAGTTGTTCCCTCTTGTCAGAGTCAGTAGTCTGGACATTATATTGGCAAATAACACTTATGATGAATTGCACAGCTCAATCTGCAGCTCATACATGTATATTGGAAAACTGGAGAGAATTAATGTGAGCAATTTTTTAATATTAAATTGAAAATGAGATATCTTTTTTACCAACAGAATATTACGTCAAATTGTTTTCCTTATTGCATTTTTCTTCCAAATATGATTACTATTTTTCCATTTTCTTTAAGAATGCGAGATCCTATTGTTTCTCCATACTAGCTATTTGAGCTTTCCTTTGATCTAGAGCAACTTCATTTAATTTAACAGAACAGGAGTTGAGTTCTCAAGCATTTTATCATTTCTTTTGTGATGAAATCTGATCCAAAGTCCATGACTTCTGTAGAAAAATGTGCTGTTATTGACATGAATGTGCATTGTGTCAGGCCTTCACATTTCAGACATTTTTTATATGTCCTGACAATAGTTCTTGAACTGTGTAGACAGTACTGATGGATTATCCATTCTTCAGCATTTCCAAATGGAAACAAAAAAGTTGCTCAAAGAAAAAAATCTTGGTGCCATTGTAGTCAAGGGATTTTCATTACAAGTATTTCCAAATTCTTTTGTTTTGAACTATAATTCAAATATATAGTCTTACTAGACTTCATTAAAACATAAAAATTAATTCCTTTCTGACTGGAACTAGCAGTGGTTGTCTAAGGATCGGTGAACTGATTTGACTACATTGAATATAGGGTAGCTTCAGTCCAATGCACGGTTATATTATATATGATATAATGAGATTATTAGGTAGGATCATTCCATATTCTGGTACCATGGGAAGTCAGCTAGGAGGAGTCCACAAGAATTCCTTCAGTTGTCACATGCAAAAGAAAGGTTGGTGAAGGCCAAAGATAAAGAGAATTACAAACCTCTGCCAAACACATACTGGTCAGATGTAGAAGGGACACAAGAGATCGAGAGATGTGACGCTAGTGCCAATTGTATGTTTGCTTAGCTGATTTTAAAGCGTTTGATTAGGAAGAAAAAAAGTTTTGACTTGAAGGTGGGATGTCCGTCATGTTTAGTTGACACATTATATACTTACTTGACATGCTACTGTGAAAAAAATATTCTAAAAGTGATTTTCACTCCAGAAAGTTATAAGGTAGCAGGTTTGCTCTTGTTTTATCTCTTTAGTATGTTAACACAGATGACTACAAAGAGATACTAGAAAGTTAAATCAAAACAGACATTAGGTTTATTAATAATTTAAGGAAAAGTATTGATTGCCCCATTCACAGGGGAATTACAAGCTTGGGGCAGGGGACTGTATCTATGATGGGGAAGAACAACACAAAGGGTTTTGAGAGCTTCAATAAGTGAAAAGCTCATTTATCTGTATAGTCTTAGTCAAGATAATTCACAGGAGCGGGATTTTCAGAAAAAATAAGACACGATGAAGTCAGATCTGTGAAATTCATTAAGACTCAAGGCTCATTATGAACTGAAGGCTCAATCTGAAAGCAAATAAGGAAAAAAAAAATAAAGTCACTTTTCTGAAGGAAATTGTGTGGAGAGAAGCCTTTTAAAAAGGTAAGAGCAGGATCTGGGAGAGAATTGATAGACCTTCAAAGTTCCCTCATCACAGCAGCAAGGAAGAGCCACAGTGATTCTCTGTTGTTAATGCCTCTCTTCCTTGCCCAGTTCACACACACTCACTTTTTCCTTTCATACCTCCTCTTCTGTGGGACTGTCATTTTAACTATATGCTCCTTTTCTTAGGGTCTTTTGTCATACCAATTTTTCCATTATTCAGTCAATCAGGTAACAAGATTAGTAAGAGACAACTGGAAGAGATTTCATTTGTCATGCCACTAATTCTCACATTGACAATGATTGATGATAATAATGTATATATGCGCACAAATACACTGTGATGTAATGGAGAAAAAAACTGTTAAAATCCTAAACAAAATCCAGAAAGAAATATATGAATGAAAATTTGGAATTCTCTGAAAAAACCTGTGGCCCTAAATGATAGTTTGATGCAAGAGGAGGAAAAACTGTACTAATCTAAGTTTGTCATTACAGATTACATATATTGGAATAAAGGACAAATATTGGATGATCTAAAATAGAAGCCACAAAAATAGACACTTGATGGCTAAAAACTCCAGAAACAAAAGCATGTCTGGTGATGTTGAGAAGGTGTCTCCCATCAAGCCGGCAACAAAACACAGTATTTGGGAAATGGCAATGTTATTCAGGATGCAAAAAGGACAGAAATATTCTGTAAATGTTTCTGTCCCTGCATTGGGAAACAAGGGGAATGATATCCTTCTGTTTGATAAAGATGATGACATATATTACCAGCCTTCTTCATTGCTAATGCAATACCAAAAACAGCTCCTAGAAAATAAGCATATTTTAAATTTGGGGGAGAAAGAATGATTTCACTGCTCAGTTTTGAGGTTTGATTGACAGGATGTTCTGTAAATGTAATGGTCTTTTGCAAGACCTTTGAATCAGTGGTGCATAATATACTGATTACAAAGTCAATGCTACGCAAGAACAATAAAGAACATGTTAAATGGATTAAAAATTGGCCAAATGGCAGCTCTCAAAATTCCTGTTGTCAGTGGTCAATGGTCAATGCCGAGTCGCTGTTGAGTGGTTGTGTCCTTAGTGGTGGGAGGTTACCATAAGGATCAGTGCTGGGCCAGTATTGTTCAGCATTTTCAGTGCTGGGAATCAGTGATTGGGAAATAATGAATTGCAGCTGTGGAAGGTTCTAGGTGACCGAGACATCGTGGAGGCAGGCACACAAAGTGATCTGGATCAGTTGTAGCTAAGCTTATTCAAATGAACTGTTTTGAATACAGCTAATTAGTCTTATCTAAGAAGAAAAATAGAGCTCGTGACAAGACAAGGGTGAGAGTACGGGAAGCCCATAGCGTGGAAACAATGCAACTGAAATATAGCACATGAGACAAATAGCTCTCAGAAAACTTCCAGAACAGCTGAAAGGCTGAAGGAACTCCTGCCATCCTTGTGTAAGTGAAGGGAGCAGTGAACGCGAATGGGCAAGTGATCTCACATTTACATATGGCCTTGGAAAATGGGTGTAGAGACACCTAGAGTTCTCATGGCAATGCTTTTTTATTAAAAAAAACCACAGATGCTAAGATATTGGAAAAAGTGCAGAAAGAACCACAAAAATATTCTGAGAGCAAAAGTGAGGGATTTAGTGAGAACAATCTCTTTAGCTGATCAGAACGATGGGATGTGATTTGATCACAGGTGGCAGAGAAATGTTTGGTACTGAAGGACTACTTAACTAAGAGGGGAAAAAAGCGTAACCGTGGCCAAAAGCTGAAACTAGACCCATTCAGATAGAAAATAAGGTGCACATCTTTAACAATAGTGGTGGGGAGGAATAAATTACCACAACAAAGCACTGTTTTGGAGGATCTTCAGACCAAGACCTTATGTCTTTTTTGAAGATGTACTTTAATCAAATACAAGTAATTGATCTTGGTACGGGGTAATGCATGTGGATTGCAAGGGTCTGGGATATGTAAGAAATGAGGCTCAGACTCCTAGTGGCCTGACTTTGCACTCCATGAATGTATGACAAGGTCTCCAAAAAATTCGGGTCTTGTGTACTTCTTACGAATTTGTGTTCTGATTCAGTTCCATTCTTATTTTATGCAAAGCAGTTAGCTCACACCTTTAAAAAAAAAAAAAAGCCATGATTGGTGAAAGCCTGTTAAAAACATAATCTGAGAAGGGAAGTGACTGCATCATTAGCCACTGGTTACTCCTTACTTTTAAAAGACACTCCACCTCTGCCCTCCCCATGTGCCACACAAATGCTAAGACAACCATCTTAAAACTCAAGTCAGGGAAGTTTCTGGCAGAAATCCTGGACCTACCAAAGTCAGGGTTTGGCGAAATCCTGCCTTCTGAAGTGATCAGCAGAATGACTATGTACTTAATTATCTTTTTTTTTTTTTTTTTTTGGCCTAATTTCATGTTTCCATTTCTGTCTTCTGCTCTTGCTTTTTTATCCCTCCTGGTCCCTATTTTTATATTTGATGCATTAAGTTCTCCATGCAAGGCATTTTTTCTTGCCATAACTAGATGCTGTTGTAACAAAGAAGAGTTTCCTAATACTCATAATATTACCTATCCTCCTAATAGTACTGAAGCATGGAAAATTTCAGAAGTGTTTGAGGCTTGTAACTGATTCAGTGATATTATCTCATGCGATATTATTACTGTAGTTTACAGACTATGGTTGCCTGTCTCTACATGCAGATAGTGAGGAAGCAGCAAACAAAAGCTTTCTAAATGAGGGAGGAGACGTGGTACAATCTGAAATTGTTCACCATAAAAGAGTAAGAGTTCCAAGTTTGAAAACAGAATATAAGGTTCCAATTTAAAAGGAAGATAACAAAGTGTGGAATTGTCTACAATTGAATTTATTTATTTTTTTTAAGAGCTTGCCTAATTTAACCCCATAATCTTGTATGTGAAGATATCATTGCACAGTATCCTTGCTAAAAAACCAGTCAGAGCTGAAGACAGATGAGCTGTGGAGCAGCTGACATAAAGAAAGCCCCTCTTCACTCACATGTAGAAGTGTAGAAGTGGGTCAGATTTTTGAAATTACATCTGTCAGAAAGTGGCGTGTTGGTAGCGCTGTCACTATTTGCACTGTTACAGGTCAAATTTAGGAAAGGGATTTTGCTGAAAAAAATAATCACCTCAGTTCTAATTAGAAGACCTTCTTTTTTTTTTAAGCGTAGTCCCAGCATTACTGTCTTATAGTGGTGAAAGCGAAAGCTGTTATTCCTAGAGATTAGCTCTCTTTATCATGGAATCACCAACTGGTACCGTCTTCCTCTATACCTTGGGCTGATGGTAAAATGCCACTAAACAAAGGATTTCTGTATGCAGCTCCTTGATATTCCAGCTAACAGAACAACCCAGGCTTGGTCTCCATTTTGTGTAAATAGTCATTTTACATGTACATCACTTAATGGAAGGTGAAAGAGTCCAGTGGTTCTGCAGGTTGCATTTTGCACGTGTAGGAAGAGATCACAGCTGAGATGAATCACTGTATCCTTATTTACACGGCTTCCCTTGTCAGTGTCTCCTTTAGGGATGTTTTAGTCACATATTGAGCCAACAGTAGGTGGGGAGGCGTGTGCTGAAAGAACCGCAGTGCTGACAGACCTCAAGCTGCTCCAGGGAGTTACTATCAGGACCTGGGGGAACCAGGATAAGCCCTGTGATGGATCTAATTCTCCCTGTTCCACACATCCTCTGTTTTCTTTAGATTATGCTTTGATGCTGTTAAGGTGTACCTATGGATATATGATATGCTTTGCATAGGTGGGTGTGGTGTAATTTCCTCTGCCTAGCTTTGCTAATGCAAATTGACAATGTACAAAATCCTTATTCCAGTCCTCTAAGAACCTTATTAGAAAAGAAACTGGAAACACATCTCCTTGAACAGAGGGTCCCCAAGGCTGATGCAAGCCCAGAAATTGAGATACTACAGTAACATTTTTTAAATTTCCAGAAATGACCACTCACCTGAGTAGTGCAGGCATAGGTAAACACAGGGAAATGTAGTTCAGCTGTTTCTAAGATGGGTAGAATAGTGGCTAGTCCCACATTGCCCACTTAGGAAGAACAAATGGGTGAGTTTTTCCTTTTCCGTGTTTACCACTATACCACAGAGCAGCACAGTGTCCAGCTACAGTAGCTGAATGGCCAGCTAGAAATTCTATTTTAATCCAACATACTTTGGAGGCAAAAAAGCCCAAAAAACCCAAAGCAGAATATTTGCTTGTGAAAAATATTGTGCTCAGACCTTAAAGATAAATTTAATATAGAAATCTTAAGTTTGTTAGAAGTTTTAACTTAAAAGCAGCTATTCCATATGGTTATGATATGAGAAACAGCAGCCCAGAAGATGAAGGTGAGAAGAGAGTTACAAAAGCCTTTCCCTTTAGGTGAGCTCTAGGAAAGTGCTTATATTCAACATGAAGCTGCCAACAATGTTAGTACTCAGCAACTTTCCCTCTTCTGAGAATTGCAGTAGATCCACTGATAATAGAATTTATGCTTGAGCACGCAGCACTGATTTAAGGTTAGTGCTTATGAATATATTAACGTTCCTTTCGAATTGTAAGGAACACAAGAACTTTAAAAATAATTAAGCGTATTTAAAAGTCTACTGTTCTTTTTCTACGTTAGGTTATTTTGTTATTTGGGAATTTTCCTCTGACGGATTTAGGCTGTAGCACAGTTAATCAGCAGGCTGCACACACAATGGTTGTTGCATGGAAAAAACATGATTTGGGTGCCACTGAGACCTCTTTGCAGTTGTGGTCTTCCCTTGCATGTCCAAAGTTTAGAAAGTAAACTGAGGACTAGACTGAACAACTGAACTGAGGACTGCTGAACAAAGAAAAGAATGAGCTGGACTTTTTTTCTTTTTTTTTAAAGTTTTGTTTTAGAAAGAAAGATTGAAGCTGCTCTTTCTACTTCATAACATGTGGAAGTTGAATCATAAAGATCTGCCTTGCAGGGCAATTCAATGTCAATGATTTGAGCCTCAAACTTTAGCTCTAAACCTGAAACTGTTTTTGAGGTGAACGCATAATACTAATACATTTCATCTTCCCAGGGAAACAGGTTTATTTTCTTCATCAAAAAAAAGCAAATGTGCTTTTTCAGACGGGTGACTTCATGACATTATCCAACTGTAAACAAATAACATAAATCTTTGAGCAGCTTTGGAAACCCATACTGTATATTTCATTGCTTCAAAGTGCCCTTTTAGGGCTTACTGCTCTTCTTCCAGTCTATGGAAATTATCTTGGGGCAGGGAGACAGCATTTTTCTGTACAAGTCTCACCAGGATGGGAGGACTGAATATGAGTTGTTCCCCTACAGACTCCTGTGATGTAGAGAGAATTAACAACTCTGTGATTATGGTGTTAAATGAAGTGGGGGGGCTAAAGCACAAAATTCTGTACCTTCGCTGATACATCAGTGGTATGAAGAGAATGATGCTGTTTTTCTGGTGCTTTGTTTTGCCTCTTTGCATTACAAAATCTCCAAGGTATGGGCTGATGCTGATTATGGATGTATACATCACAGTGTGCACTGGAGCCCAGTCACAAGCAGCACTTCTTAGAGTTACTATGAAACAAATGAAAAATAGCATTGATGAAGAAATATAGACTGCTAAGAAGTGAAGGAAAATACTACCTCTTCCCCTGTGAAGTCCGAATTAAAAGAGCTTATGTGCTCTTTGCTTTTCTCCCTATGGGTGTTGTGTATTCTCACAGCCTTCACTAACCATTTCAGAGCAGGACAGCTGACCTTCAAAAGTAAATACGATTAAAGCTGAACAAATCAGGTAATTACAATAAAAACATGACTTGACAAGCAGCCTCTGGACAGAATTACAGTTCTATACACAGCCTTCACGTTCAATTAGGATGACTGGAAATGGTAAAAATATTTATTTTACTTTTGCTTTATATTTGTGGGACACTGTGTTTCTAAGCTATCAGAGTTCTTTAGAAAATAAAAAATAGTTCGGCTTAGATACTGAGTTCTTGCATCTGTCACTGGAAAAGATGTTAGCAAGGTGTTACCAGAGGTGTTTGGACCCTCTTCTCCACCCAAGTCCCTTGCAACAAAAGACTTCCTTCCCTAGCATGGCCCCCTTCCCTCTCCCACTCTCTTTCTGCAACCTGTTGGCAGCTCATAATTGGCACAGCTGCAGAGCCAAGCAGAGAGAAGGGGCATGTGCCTGTCTCCAGCCTCTCCTTTCTCCTTTTCTCACTGGGGAGAAGTGCAGGTAGCAGCCTCCCAGCTCTAAGGGAACACATAGAAAATGTGAAGAGTGAGAACCAGAGACGGCAAAACGTTTAAGTCCAGAAAAAAAAGAGTAGGACACAAGACTAATGCTATGAGTGTTGCTGTAGCATTAGCACATCATAATATTGGCATCAGCACTTAGAATCAAGAAAGACACTTCACTGTCACCTGTCATTACTGCATTGCCCAAGCTGCCAGATGTTCCTATACCAAGGACAAGTTGCAAGGTCCAGACAAAAATGCTGAGTAGAAAAACAGGTGATGCGTGATGGCATATTACAGCTCTAGGCATTAATATCTTGGATGACTTCAATGCTTTTAAAGATAAGGACTGTGATATTCCCTATTATGATAAAAGTCAGTGGTGTTTAACCCTCTGAGTATCCCTTTACTTTGAAATTCTTCCCTCATGTTGACAATGTTCAACATTTCACTCTGTAGAAGAAAAATGAAATATACAACCAAGAGAAGGAGAAAATATGCTGAAAGCCCTGGGGGATCTTGCACTAGTGCAGTGTGTGCAATGGTGATGTCCCCCAGGGACAGGT